>NC_084805.1:2858059-2988059 GCF_963583255.1 Pyrus communis
ATGTGAAATGAAGTTATTGTGACAGTTATTATAAGTTAAGACAATCATTCCTATTTGTAAAATTTAAAACACATAATAATACATGATTGTTTTGAAATAACGAAACAATGACATCTGGGTTAATATAGTGAGAAAAATTATATAAACACCACTCAGTGTGCTAGAATTGCCCCTAGTGTATTAGAGAGAAAAATGAGGACCCCTCACGATCTCCACTAAAGGGTAATTTGGGCACTAGAATTGATAAGGGACGCTCAACCCTTTCCTTGAAGTGCATGAAATTTAGAGTATAATAATCAGTGGTGATACTATATTGCAAATAGGAATGGGGATTTCAAAGTCTTGGAAACATAACACAAGCAAGGAGAAAAAGAGTGAGTAGTAGTCTCTACCTCCCTTAGACCTCAAACCTCATAGCAACCACAGCCACCACAGCCACCACCACCACTCCAACCTTGAAACTATTCAAACGCACACCACCATTTCTGGTTGTTTTAATCAGTCCAGAAAGAGTTTTTGAACCTTTCTCATCTCCACCACCACCACCAGAGCACCAGCTGATCAACCACCACTAAAATAGGAGAGAGAGCTAGCATTTTCAGGTAAGATAACATCACACTCCACCATTTTTGCAAAATAGAAGAGAGAGCTAGCATTTTCAGGTAAGATAACATCACACTCCACCATTTTTGCTTTGACCAAAACATTCAACTGAACTGTATATTAATCCACTTTAAAGATGGGTGACACAAGCTTTTTTATTCACATGCATGCCTTCAACTTATTCAACTTCAACACCTTGTTGTAAAATTCAAGCATTCTCCCATCTCATTAACCACAAACCTCCTCCCACATGCATCTTGTCTCCTCACACCAAGACTTTCCACCACCACCATCTTCCTCCTTCAACACCACCACCATTTTCAAGCCCTAATTTTGCCCCAGAACCACTCAAAAAATGGAGCTAAACACAACCCATTTTCTATTTTCCTTCACATTGTTGATTTTCATAACCATGACAAGAATCTCATTAATTACCTCTCTGTCCTCTGATGGCCAAGCCCTTCTCTCCCTCCTCCCTGCAAAGCAATCTTCTGTGCTTTCCTCATGGGACTCATCAAGTGAAACACCATGCTCATGGCAAGGCATAACATGCTCTCCCCAAAACAGAGTAATCTCACTCTCTCTCCCCAACATTTTCCTCAACCTCTCCTCTCTCCCTCCGCAGCTCTCCTCCCTCTCGTATCTCCAGCTCCTCAACCTCTCCTCCGCCAACATTTCCGGCACCATCCCACCTTCCTTTGGCCAGCTCACCCATCTCCGCCTCCTCGACTTATCCTCCAACTCCCTCACCGGCCCCATTCCTCCGGAGCTCGGCCATCTCTCCACCCTCCAATTCCTTTTCCTCAATTCCAACAGACTCTCAGACAAAATGCCTCAACAACTTGCCAACCTCACTTCCCTCCAAGTGCTTTGTCTCCAAGACAACCTCATCAACGGCTCAATACCGTCTCAGTTGGGCTCTCTGGTTTCGCTCCAACAGTTTCGTGTTGGAGGGAATCCATATATAACCGGCGAAATCCCTTCCAAACTAGGCCTGCTCACCAACCTCACAACTTTTGGCGCGGCAGCTACCGCCCTTTCGGGTGTGATTCCATCCACATTTGGGAACTTGATCAACCTCCAAACACTGTCTCTTTATGATACTGAGATATCTGGCTCAATACCACCGCAACTCGGGCATTGTTCGGAGCTGAGGAATTTGTATTTGCATATGAACAAGCTTACTGGTTCGATTCCTCCACAATTGGGGAAACTGCAGAAGCTCACCAGCCTGCTTGTTTGGGGCAATGCATTGTCAGGACCAATCCCAGCTGAGATTTCAAACTGTTCTTCCCTTGTTGTTCTTGATGCTTCTGCCAATGATCTCTCTGGACCAATCCCAAGAGACTTGGGGAAGCTGGTGGTTCTTGAACAGCTTCATCTCTCCGATAATTCGCTCACTGGAGCAATTCCATCCCAGCTCAGCAACTGCACCAGCCTCACAGCTCTTCAGCTTGACAAGAACCAATTGTCAGGTACAATTCCTTGGCAGGTTGGCAATCTCAAGCTCTTGCAGAGTTTTTTCTTGTGGGGTAATTCTGTATCGGGAACTATACCGGCTTCATTTGGCAACTGCACTGAGCTCTATGCACTTGATCTTTCAAGAAATAAGCTTACCGGGTCGATCCCAGAAGAGATATTTGGATTGAAGAAGCTGAGCAAGCTCTTGCTGTTGGGGAATTCTCTGTCAGGTGGGTTGCCTCGAAGCGTTGCACAATGTCAATCTCTAGTCAGGTTGAGGCTTGGGGAGAATCAGCTTTCGGGACAGATTCCAAAGGAAATAGGCCTGCTGCAAAACCTCGTGTTTCTCGACTTGTACATGAATCATTTCTCTGGAAGATTGCCAACTGAGATTGCCAACATCACAATTCTTGAACTGTTGGATGTGCACAACAACTATATAAGTGGCGAAATCCCGACTCAGCTTGGGGAACTTGTGAATTTGGAGCAGTTTGATCTGAGCAGGAACAGCTTCACTGGCGAAATTCCTTGGAGCTTCGGCAACTTAAGTTACTTGAACAAGCTCATTGCGAACAATAATCTACTCTCAGGTTCGATACCAATATCTATCCGGAACCTGCAGAAGCTAACTCTGCTGGATTTGAGCTTCAACAGCCTCTCCGGTCCAATCCCACCCGAAATTGGTCGTGTGACAAGCTTGACAATAAGTTTGGACTTGAGCTCGAATAGTTTTACTGGAGAAATCCCAGAGACAATGGCAGATTTGACGCAATTGCAATCACTGGACCTTTCGCATAATATGCTCTACGGAAAAATTAAGGTTCTTGGTTCTCTTACTAGTCTCGCATCCCTAAATATTTCCTGCAACAATTTTTCAGGTGCCATCCCAGTTACGCCATTTTTCAGAACTCTTTCTTCGACTTCATATGCTCAGAATCCACATCTTTGTGAGTCTGTTGATGGGACTACTTGTTCTTCAAGTCTAATGCAAAAGAATGGTTTGAAATCCGCAAAAACTGTTGCTTTAATTACTGTGATTCTGGTGTCAGTCACCATAGCACTTGTTGCCTCGTGGGTTCTTATTATGCGAAATCATAGATATATGGTAAAGAAATCTTTAGCAGCAATGGCAGCGTCGTCGGGGGCTGAAGATTTCTCGTATCCATGGACTTTCATCCCATTTCAGAAGCTCAATTTCACCATTGATAACATCTTGGATTGTTTGAAGGAGGAAAATGTGATTGGAAAAGGCTGTTCTGGAATCGTCTATAAGGCCGAATTGCACAATGGGGATTTGATTGCGGTGAAAAAGCTATGGAAAACGAAGCAAGAGGAAGAGCCAATAGACTCTTTTGCTGCAGAAATTCAAATTCTTGGACACATTCGCCATCGGAACATTGTGAAGCTCCTAGGTTACTGTTCGAATAGAAGTGTCAAGCTGCTTCTTTATAACTACATTCCCAATGGCAATCTGCAGCAGCTATTGCAAGGGAATAGGAACTTGGACTGGGAAACTCGGTACAAGATTGCAATTGGATCAGCTCAAGGTTTAGCATACCTTCATCACGATTGTGTCCCTACGATTCTGCACAGGGATGTCAAGTGCAATAACATACTACTGGATTCAAAGTACGAAGCCTATCTCGCAGATTTTGGTCTGGCAAAGCTGATGAACTCTCCTACATACCACCACGCAATGTCGAGAGTAGCCGGCTCTTATGGTTATATTGCCCCAGGTAAAACTAGCTACTTCTTTTTTTTGCTTTCTAATTAGTTGTCACATTCGTTTTATGAACGTATTTATGTGTCACAATCTTGTTCAACTGATAATCTCAATCCATTACGAATGCAGAGTACGGATACACAATGAACATAACGGAGAAGAGTGACGTCTACAGCTATGGTGTGGTTCTGCTGGAGATCTTAAGTGGGCGTAGCGCTGTTCAGCCACAGATTGGTGACGGGCTACACATTGTTGAATGGGTGAAGAAGAAGATGGGAAGTTTCGAACCAGCTGTATCAATACTAGATACAAAGCTCCAAGGTCTACCAGATCAAATGGTGCAGGAGATGCTGCAAACACTTGGAATAGCAATGTTCTGTGTGAATTCTTCGCCGGCAGAACGACCAACCATGAAAGAAGTGGTGGCATTGCTAATGGAGGTTAAGAGCCAGCCTGAAGAGTGGGGAAAAACCTCCCAACCCCTAATAAAGCAATCTTCAAATCAAAGTTAATTGGTTTTAATCCTTTTTCTAAACCTTCCAAGGACAATTTCAGTGATTAATTTTCTAGAACAATATCAGCGAGGGATTCATGGTTTTGAATGGTGATGGCTTTAGGTTTCTTGTACAGTTTTGAGACGTTAATCTGGTTAAATGCTTCAAATCGCACTTTCCCCTGCTTTTCTTGCTTTAATTTTTTTAACATGCTTTCATTCCTATGGCTTTTTTCTTCTCATAATCAACCGCGGAGGGAAATTTAAACTCAAGGGATTTTTCAACATTGGAAAGAGAAATACTACGCACTACGTTTAACAAGTACGCTTATTACAATAAAGAGGATATATCATATAACATGTATGTTCACTAATTTTTATCAGCCCTAAAATCTTATTGAGCCTAAATTGAATAATTCTATTTTGTGTGGAGATCAAATTCTCAGTTTCAAACAATAGAAAAGAAAAAGGGTAATGATTTTCACACCCGTTTTCTGCGTATACACTCATTTTCTTTTGTTTTGTTATGAATTTTTCAATGATTCTTCGTTGATTTATTCGATCTTTACTAAAGTGAGAGCGTAAGAGGAGTGCAAGAAAAGAAAATGGAGTATGAAAATCGATTAAGAGAAAATCTGTCGCATATGGCAAACAAAATCAGAAACATGGGAGGCTAGGAAGGAAAAATGGAAAGCAGATGCCCCACAACTTGCATTAGAACTATGCCCTTAGGCTGAATTGCAGTGTAAAAGCAGAGACAGAGAAACAGGGCATGCTTCCCCACAACTTGCACTAGAACTATGCCCTTAGGCTGAATTGCAGCGTAAAAGCAGAGACAGAGAAACAGGGCATGCTTCCCCACATGCTTAAGCAGACACAAGATTTGTCCCCCATGCCTCTATTTTCTTCCACTTTGTTTTCGTCCATGCCGTTTTGAATATTCTTAATATGGATATTGTTGTTCACACGTTCATTTTTTATTTTCTATACACCCTTATTAATTATGTGGTCATTGATGTTCTTCAATTGATTTGATCCGATAGCCAAAAATTGAGAGATGTGTGAGAAGCAAAAATAAGTGTGGATAGCGCTACCCTTTTCATATATAATGATAATTTACATTGAGCGAGAAATTAGTATAATTTCACACAATACGCTAATTATAATAATTTGGTATCGAATTCGTCATCTACAAAAATTGTAACTTAAAATATCTCACTTAAAAATAGAGAAAATACCGCTAAATTGGGACAGTACTAGTGGATGCTATTTTAAAGATGGATGGTTCAAAAGCAGAATAGTCAATATGATAATCAAACTCTCACCTTTCATTGTTTAGTTAGACTTGTCTTTGATGGTCTTCTAAGTCAAATCTTCTCAATCCGGATATTATGGCCAAAAATACAACCCAGAAAAGAAAGGTGGATGCACAGCAGATTTAATGTGTGTGTGCCTCCATGTTTTCATCCTTGTATTCTTGAACACAGCTTCTGTTTTGCCGTTGGGCACAGAAACAAAACCGTCGAGTTTGGAACACGAGGATCTGATTGACTGGATAACTCGCTATATTAATAGTGTGCTGATGAAATAAAGACCGACTTTGAAATTTTTTGAGAGTAGATGGATTAGTCATTAATGAAACATTATTCCTTCTAATTCCACAAGATAGTTGGATATTAATTAATCTGTCTAATTTCTTCAAATGGGTACGAGCGTAATAACAATTGACAAACTCGTTACACCAACTTTTGGTCATTTGGGTTGAAATAGGTCCGAAAGTGGTCCAAACTAAAAACAAATGAAACACTGACGCATCAATTAGTGTATCTAGCGCTACAATTATTCATGCACCCAAGGTCTTACATTTGATTGAATCTATAAGATATTGAGAAAAATATTTGAGCAAGTGCAGTGCATGCAGCAAACCACAAACACAGTATATATATCAATACTAATATCTGAAAGGTATTACAAAGTGGTACCACCACAAGAACTACAGATAACATGCTCGGTCTAGTGTTTCAAAAGAATCCACCTGAGAAGTTTTCATCAGCTCGAGTCCAACCTCATGGCCAAAGGACCACCAGAGAAGCAAGAGCAGTACCTACCACAAACAATGCAAGACTTCAATTGTCGACCGCATTATCTGTTTCGTTCCTTTTTCTCAAAATGTTGCACAAGAAATGCAGATAACATGGTGCGTCCACTCTTCCAAAAAGATCATGCTGTGAGGTGTCCATCAACTCAACTCAACTCAAGCCTCGTGCCATGTCTGAACTGATCAGGGCATCAAATCCATCATTTAGATTCATCACCACAAGTAGGATACAATGCTAAATTTATCATTTGAGTTAAATAGCTAATGCTCAGCGCACACATCGCTAATAGTATCTACAAGATAAAAACAAACAATTACAGCAGAGCCACCGCCCCAAGGGTTCTCCTTCCGTTTAAAGCTTCATTTTCAATAAACCAACAAGGAAGATAAAGAAATATCTATACTTAGGGCATGGAAAGACAATGGCACACCCAAAATCGTCAAGGTGGAGGAGTAAGGGTACATTCAAATTTTGGTGCCTCCAAAAATTGGGAGGCCACCATACAGTAGTTCCAAGGACTAATTTAGATATCCCCCCATTCCCACCACATGAGAAACTATGTCCTCTTCTGGAAATTGATTTCTTTGACATACCTGTTCCCAATTGCTCTCTTTCTCCACCTTGTTTTGGTCTCTTCTATTCTACATTGTGGGTCCTAACTTCTGAAAGCAAAGGACAATAGAAAGTCCGACATCAGTGAGGATAATAGATGAAAGGAGAGAATATAGATTCCATAAGAGAAGAAGAAAAGTATATGGGTGGGTGAGTGAGAGAGGGAGAGAGACAGAACGCATAAACTCTATCTACATGCTCAAACAAAATGCTTGAAGTCTGAAAACCTATCAAAATAAGGCCCATAGACATTGCCAAATGAACAAAGAACCTGAAATTAATCAAATACTTCAACAATAAGTGAGAAAGAATAAATAAGTTTTAAATCCTACTAAAGTAAAATCCTCAGCTTGGCGGGCCCAAAATAACTCCAAATCTCATTAATGCATTGTCACGTTCGAATCACAAAATGATTTTAGTAAAATGATAATCAACCATTTAAGCTCTTGGATCGTCAATTACCGAGCAGGAAAGTTCAAATTTCACCAAACTACCAAGCAAACAGGTTTGTTGTTCTTAAAATTAGACCTATCTGTGTTTGTGTATTTTTCTTTTTGGTAATAGAGTTAACTTCCTTCTTTATAAATTTCTCAAATTTTGTCAAGACGAGACTTTATTTCTTCTCCATTTGCATGGCAATCAATCAGAGGTTAGTATAAGTAACAGCAGTGCATAGAGCAGAATTCTAATCTTAGGATGAGGGTGCTTTTTTTCTCGAGTTCTTTCATACTTGGCTACTATGATGGAGTAGGATAAGAATCTGCAAGGATTTGGCTCCCTCAGAAGCCCTGAATATGAGCTAATAAACAATATGTTTGGATGAGGGATGTAAGTACCAAGAGATTTGGGCTAAAAATAGTTAGAAATGATTACAAAAAGGTGGAGGGATTTGAAATGAGTGGATACAATGCATTAAGTAAATGACTACTTGAAAGGAGTAATTTGTAAATCTTATGTCTTTGCAATGATCATGTGCTGCATTTCTAATCTCTCCATCTAATCTTTTGTAGTCCATTTATAACTATATTTAGCCCAAAAACCTTGGTACTTGCAAATCCCTTACCCAAACATAGTCTTAGAGTCTTAGACAATTGTCCACACACTCCGGTACCATGTGAAGATTGACTATAAACGGTTCACTTCCCAGATTGGCCAAGGCAATGGCTCCATTAAGAAGAAAGAAAATAAACAAATCTTTTATTTGTGGCTTGTTCTTTCCCCCTATTTCTTTTGGCCTGATTTGCGCACTCATTAGGCGACTAATTTTCTACATCTTTTTTCATTCTCTTCCTGTTGCATTACTTATCTCTTATACAAGATCCGTCTGACTTGTTAATTTTATCGGGCATTTGATCGACAGAAACTAATATTGCCTACGGGCGGATCTCACTACAAGGTAAGATCGCATTACAACTCTATTTTTTAGGGGTCAAAATCTCGCACAACTTAAATCCCAAAATCAAGTAAGAATTGTATCACAAAAACATATATAAAAAAAAAAGGAAAGATATAACTATAGGCATTGTTGTATAAGAATTCAAGAAATTTAACAGACCGCAGGACGGTTCGCAGGAATGCAATTCAGAGCATAAACTACGAAGTACGCCAATTTCCACTTTATTCAAATATTCATCCCTAATTTCTACTGCCACTAATTCTTTGCCTAAATATTCCTAAAAGGGAATAAAATGAGAAAAACCTAAATCAAATCATTACCGAAAATTCATCGAAATAAGACGAAAAGGGAAAAACCCCAAATCCACCAACCTTAATTTCACTCATTCAGCTGTTGAAGCTCAGCCTTGAGCTGCTCAATCTTGAGCCCCATCGACCTCTGCAACGCCGCCTTATTGCTCTCCGGCACCTTAGCCAATAGACCTTCATACAATTCCAGCACTTCCTTCACAGAATCTCTAGCGCACTCGGCCTCTTCGTCAAAGTAAACAGTTTCTTTGGACTCCATGGCCATCTCTATCTCCTCCCTCGCCTCTGCAAACTTGAGGTTGATCGTGTCCACCAATTGGTTCTGATCGAACTCCTCCGGCCCGCCGCTGAATTGCCTCACATTCCGGCGAGCTACGAACTGGGTCGGTGAGTTCGAGAGAGCTGGATGGAGAAAATGGTGGGGAGTTGTTGTGGGTTTGTTGAGAAGAATCTCGGGTTCCGGCAATGGAGCCGAGTCGGAAACTCGCCAAGTAGGACTCGTCGAGAGCGAGTTGAGGGAGAAGAGCTTCGGAGAAGGGTGGAAAGAGTGCTGGAAGAGCCATTTGCAAAGCGCAATTTGTGAACGTTGATGATTCATTGTTGCTCTCCCGACTTGCAGAACAGAAACAGAAACTGTTACAAGAACAATTAAAACCCCTCACGCTCATAACTAAGAAAATGCTTGGTGCTCCGGAATACCCTAAACCCTACACTGTTTTAATATCAGATCTAAATTTTTGTATTGTTAAATTTTAACGGTTAAAACCTTCGAAGTATCGCTACTTAGTTCGAAGCACTCAATCATTTCCCTTCTTTTATGAAAATTTGATGAAAGGCCCAGCTACGAGGTTACAATAGTTTGAAAATCATACTCTACTGTTCTCTTCCACCAAATCTACTCCATCAATCAATCTGGATTCTTGAAATTTGATCAAACGGCTACAAACAGGAGACTTTTTTAAAAGTTATAATAACTTTAGCCTTTAGATCAAATTTCAAGGGTCCGGATTAGGTGATTGGGTGGATTTGGTGGAAGGGATTCGGAGATGATCCCTTTGCCAATAGTATGTACCATTCAAAATTTGTTCTCGTTATAAAGATTTATTATATTTCTATATGTAATATTTTATCGAGTTTTGAATCGCTCGGTGATATGTACTATGGAAGAAAAATTAGAAACCTTTAGTAAAATTTGTTACTAGTGGTGGGTCCTAGTTGTTAATGTTACCAAGGCTTATTAGTTGAAATGTCCTTTAAAACCGTCATTGAGTCTCAGTTTACCCCTTGAAACTAGTTTTGTCTCATTTTGCCCCCTGAAACTGACATTTTCAACTCTTTTATCTCACTTTACCCACTTCCGTTAATGGATTGTTAAATTTAAGGGTATTTTAGATATTTTAGTTTTTACACATTTATTTACCTTTAGCCTACACACACTAAACAAGCCTCATTTTTATTTTTGACAACTCTAATTCAAATGCATAAATTTAGGGCATTTTTAAAAATAAATTATTCAATCAATAGAAAAATTCCGAGTAACAAAATCATTGTATCAACCAAAATAAAAGTTATATTTGTTCGTAGAGTCATTTCACTTGCAAGACATACATGTATTGGCTCGAAACTTTGTAATTGAACAATATTTATTACAACAATAAAATCATTATACCATTAAGCTATCCTACCCAAAATACTTCCCAAACCAAAAAAAATCATTTAAAGCAAATGTGCAGAGCTTGAACAAGCTCATGCCTAGTGGAATCGGTGCTCAACGATGTAAATTTTTTGTTTCAAACTGTGCACATTTGCTTTAAATGATTTTTTTTTTTTTTGTTTGGAAAGTATTTTGGATAGGATAGCTTAATGGTATAATGATTTTGTTGTAATGAATATTTTTCAATTGCAAAGTTTCGAGGCAATACATGGATGTTTTGCAAGTGAAATGATTCTATGAACAAATGTAACCCTTATTTTGGTTGATACACTGATTTTGTTTATCGGAATTTTTCTATTGATTGAATAATTTATTTTAAAAATGCCCAAATTTTATGAGTTTGAATTAGAGTT
This sequence comes from Pyrus communis, assembly GCF_963583255.1. Taxonomy (NCBI): domain Eukaryota; kingdom Viridiplantae; phylum Streptophyta; class Magnoliopsida; order Rosales; family Rosaceae; genus Pyrus; species Pyrus communis. The sequence goes on from NC_084805.1 coordinate 2,868,822, forward strand.
GTCAAAAAAAAAATTGAGACTTGTTTAGTGTGTAGGCTAGAGGTAAATAAATGTGTTAAAATTGAAATGTCTAAAATATCCTTAAATTTAACAGTCCATTAGTGAAATGAGTAAAGTGAGACAAAAGAGTTGAAAATATCAATTTCAGGGGGCAAAGTGAGACAAAATCAGTTTCAGGAGGTAAACTGGTACTCAATGGCAGTTTCAGGGGACATTTCGACAAATAAGCCATGTTACCAATTGTTGTTTTAGACTAGACTAGTTTCAGACACTAAGTTGAATTGGCTCGGCTTGGATTAAGCCTTATAAGACCAAACGATAAGATGACTAAACAATTTCAAGTTCATTTAATTTTCTCAAAAATGGTCTTTAAAGATTGACATAAAAAATAACCGATTGTGAAAATTTCCAATATAAAATTTAGAGTCGAGATCAATTGGAAATTTCGCTAGCATTTCCCCTTAATATATTAATTGACCTGTAGCTTGTATTAAATCCTATGGTTATAAGTATACATGGTGATTGTATTAAACCCTAGGCCCTAACCCTAAACATTAAATACATATAAATATCGTAGCCAAATCTTAAAATTAAAATTACCAAAACAAAAAAGTTTAGTAGATGAGTTTGTTACCTAAACTCACCAAAATATCAACGAACAATGGAGGTCAAAAGATTACCAAAACCACACAACATATAAACCCTAACAAATCCTCCAATTTCAACTACTCTACTCCTCTCCTATTGCTCTATATAAAACTTTGAGACAATAGCAACTCCAAACCCAAATTCCATCCTCAACTTCAACATGGCTCGCAAGCTTCTTTCGGCACTCTCCCTACCGACCACATTTCAAGCCGGTCTGGCAGCAATGACCCTCGCATTTTGTGCCGTGGCGTTGCTCATGTGTGCCTCTCATTTGCGTAGATGGCGCCGCCAGTGGAATGCTTGCACAGACTTCTTGGACGATGGTCCTGTTGTCCAAGAAGTGATGAGCGGGAAGAAGACTCGGTCTGGCAGAAGAACATACTCACGGGTGGAAAGTGCCAGCTACCAGATTTTTTGGGCTTCATAATCTACGACGCTGAGGGCAACATCGTCAAGCCTGACAAGACTCCTCGTTTAACCTGGAGGTAAACAAGGCTTCCAAAACCTCCGGCGTCATCAATACCTCCTTTTTTCTTTTCTTTCCTTGTCCTTCAAACCAGTGATATCGATGTATTACGTGACAACTTATAACACAATTCAGTATTTAACCTAATGGGCGATTTTCAGGGATTCTGGCCTGCTCTTGATATCGAGAACCACGGCAAGACTGCCAACATTTTTTTTGGCAAAGAACATTCAAGACTTAAATATTACAAGATAGTTTATATCTAAAACTTTGTCTACCATCAGCTCGACGCCAACGATTCTTTCTTATTAGACCAAGAAGCCCGACCCCTAAACCCAACCACACTCAACTTTGAGGGCGTTGATTTAACCGTACTGGATCTTCTGCCTTCTGGTTGCCTCTTCTCACTAAAAGAGGCTTTTCTAGAGCTGTTTGCACTGGAAGGAGCCTTTCTCAAGTTGCTAGCACTGGAAGGAGCTCTTTTCAAGCTGCTTGCTCTGGAAGGTTTTACTGACTTCGATGACTGGAAAGATGGTTTTGCAGATTTTGCAGGAGCAAATGCTGGCCTGCTCTTGTTTTTCTAATTTGAGACTCTCACCAGTTTTACATTCTTTCCATTCTGCGGAGTAATTCGCGAACGGGCAATGTCCCTCTTGACGCTGTCTACGCTGAGAGATTCTAAGCGTTCATTCTTCTTTATTGCTTCCTCAATTTGGTTCGCTAACATGAGGTTCTTCTAAGCAACCAAACTCGTCACTTTCCCTGCATTACAAGAATTATTTGATTTTGAGATTATTACACTTAAGTCTAAAGCATGAAGTGTAACCAAACAAAGAAAATAAAAAATAGATTGTCACAAAGTATGAGAATTGCTCCAACGTATATTCAATCTTTGAGAGATACAGATACAGAAAGTCCTGTGGCCTTTCGGAAAGGGGAGCACTCGAGAATTTACACAAGACGTGTGGTTTCTTATTCCTTTCCTTTTCCTCTTTGTTGTATTATGTAAATGAAAACTAATCTTACAATGGAATACTGTCAATAATTTCCTTGTTTTATTTATTCAATATCATGTTAAAATTCCTCATCTTCGATTGATTCAAAATTTTGTGGATGAAGTTGGTAGATTCAAGCATAAATAGGAAAAAAGACTCACCTAAGTGTGGTAGAGATGTGCATTCCTTGTAGTTCTAAAAAGGAAACTAAATAAAAATGCAAACAGAAAATGAATGTGTACCTTGTGCACCCATACGAGCAGTTCTTCCAGTACGATGAAGGTAGTCAATCTAACGGTCAAATAAGGGTGAAGGTTAGATTCCAAAAAAGAAAAAGGAAAGATATAGAAGTCCTACATACGATAGCACATTATTTAACATTGAAACGCAGAGCAGATATCTGATGCTTAAAGAGTTCAAGGGAAAATCAAACATTATAACATGGTCTACATCCAAGTCCAGTCCCCTTGCAGCCAGGTCTGTGCATACCAATGTAGGGCAATCTCCATCGTTGTTCTTAAACTTTTTGAGGTTTTCAACCCTGTATGAGTTGTTAGAAGAAAGCCGTCAGGCTAAGCACTAATACTGAACACTAGTGATGTACATTAATTTTAAGTGTGTGTATGAAATTGTATGCACTTGTGTGTCTGGGCCACACATTCAGGCAAGAAGCAAACTAATCAATGTTCCAGATTCACAGTACGCTACGTTTCCAAACTGTATAGCATGAAAACAGATTTTTTTAGATGTGTATAGATGCTTTTAACATAAAAAGGGGAATGAAAGGAAGAAAACAAGAGAAAAATGAAACCAAAATTCATACAGCTTAAACTTTGGCTTTGTATTGATAAAAACAACCAAACTCTACTCAAACAAAACAAAAGCAACAGATAAAAAATCATGCTTGTAGCATGAACAGAGAAAAAAAAAAAATAAAACAACAACAACAGTATGGACTCTTTCTAAAGTGAAAATAACAATACAAGTACAAGGTTATTATGAGAGAGAGAGAGAGAGAGAGAGAGAGAGAGAGAGTACTTTTTAGTGTCTCAACTTTGTTCTGCTGGCACCTCACCATGATAATTGACAGTAGAGATCTGATTTTCATTGAGAAAGTGATCCACAGCACGGCTGGAACTTAATGTGTTACAGAACACCATTATTCCATTTCCCTTTGCTAAACTTGGCTCCAGAACCTGCATTTACCACAAAATCCACATAAGTATTTTATTGTTAGACCACTGCAATATCGAACCATGATCTATTCATGTAGAAAACCTTCATCAGTAAGCCAAGATGAAATGCATAAAAACCAATAGTGATAAAATAACTTCCTGCATTTTTATCACCAATGGTCCCTGCCCAAACTCCTCATTTAGTCCCTATTCTTTCACTCCCACACACAACTTCCCCCTCTTTCTCTCCTCAATACCCCCACAGTACCCTCGGTCGCCACAATTCCCTGATTCGTTTCAGTTACACCATGCGTTTAGCAACCACTTCAGCTAGATTAACTTTATGGCCACCGTACATGTAGGCATCATGAGACACAACTACTACTTGATAAGTAAAGCGCTCAAAGAAAATGGGTATCACAGAATTAGACCTGTAGAAGTGACTCCAGCTTGTTCTCAGCACCTGAAATTTTAACAAAATCATGACGTGCAGGTGCAATCTTTTTATGCAGTGAGGATGTGCACAAGTGTAATATTCCTTGGAACTCCTCATCAATCAGGTTTTGCACTGCCTGAAAAATATCATAAGGGTCAAGTGACTGACTTCATAGAAGACACAATTTGTGCACAAGATATTATCCAGATTACAATTGTCAAAGGTATATAACATTGTCATAAGCGATCGTCTGAAAAATTCCAACAGCTCAACTAAGAGATACGTTCAGAGGATAACTCTATTACTATATGTCATAGGAGTGTAAATAAGCCAATTCGAGCCGAATATCAAGATGTTCAGCCTGAGTTTGAATAATTTTTCAAAGGTTTTAGCTCGGCTTGGCTCAGCTCATTGGTTGGCTTGGCCCATTCCTATACCTGGCCCTTATTTGGTAGCATGATAAAGTAAAATTACATGGTTAAACTTGGTCCTGTAAGAATAAATTAATAGGTATTGAAACCCAAAAATATCAGAAAGAAATACAAATATAGCTGTAGAGTGATGTCAGTATACGAACTGGATTTCATTTTTCATGAAATACTTTTATATTTTTATGAGAAAAATATAAACAAGCCAAATAAGCTTTTCAACGATACAAAGAGTTCCTTAGTGACAATGGGGAAGGAACAATTCACTTTCAATTGGAGTCTATTTTTTCCTACTTATAAATTTAGCTTCTTGTTAAATAAAATGAAATGCAAGTAACCGGACCTTTGTCATTGTTGCTGAGACCAAAACAGTTTGGAACCCTTGCCCTCCGGGTTTCGATGCACGATGTTTTAATGGGACAAGAAACTTGCGAATGTCTGGACCAAAGCCACGATCAAACATGGTATCTGCCTCATCCAATACCTGATAAGCGATTACCAACATCACAAAGTGCACCAACAACTTACTAGGGTATGTTTTTCTTCATCAAAGATAACAATTTAAAATGACCATATTATCTACCAACACTCTAATAGAAAAAACTAAATAAACGAATAAACATACCACATATTTGATGTCACCGTAAACCAAGTTGCCATCCTCAATATGTTGGAGAACCCTGCCAGGGGTACCAACTACCATTTCAATTGGGTTATTCAATGAATCCTCCTGGGGTCTCAACCGACCACCGCCACTTACCATAGTAGACCTGAATCTTGCATGGTGGCTGACAAACTTGGAAACACGAAAAACCTACAAAACAGACCAGATGTCAATAGAATATGCATAGTCCACAGGTGGTGGTTCTAAATTCTGAATAACAATGTATAAGAACCTGCTCAGACAGCTCCCTTGTGGGGCATAGCACAACAGCTCTAGGATGCCTGGGTTTCATTTGAATACCACCTTCAGCCTCATCCTTTCTCAACAGCTACAAAATTCCCAGAGTATCAGCACTCCTCTGATTAATTCTAATTACAACACAGGCAAGAGTAGGCAACGTCAACATAACGCATCACACTCGCTCACGATTTCCATTTTGTCCTTGATAAATAGCTTAATCTATTAGAATTTGTTTGAGTTGCTTCTAAAAATTGCTGAAAATACAAGCAGGTAGAATCTAAGCAACCTAAAGAATCACAATCCAACCTGATACGTAAGGTGGCTCCTAAGATAACACATGTAAATTACAGCTTACATGGTGAGAAAACACAATCGAAATAAAGTTTGAACACAACTAATCATTCCAGCGCTTTACTACAACTTCAACAAACCCACATAGCAAAAAGTAATCGAAAAACAATTCCATTTGAATCTTGAAAGAAGCAGCAAAGAAAAAGTACCTGGGCAAGAGGCAACATGTAAGCCAGAGTCTTGCCAGAGCCAGTGTGAGAACCCAAGACCACAGTCTTCCCTTCCAACACCGCCGGAATCCCAATGCTCTGAATTTCAGTGGGAACCTCAATTCCCATCTCTCTCACCGCCGCAATGACCTCCTCGCTCACACCCAACTCCCCAAAACTCCCAACCTCCCTCTTCTTCCTGTTCTCCGACCTCCCCAACCACTCATCGCTCTGCCTCTGGGCATCCCCAATTGAATTTCCGCCGTCGGTTTTGGCTTGTGGCTTGGCATTGCTCTTGAGGTGCCTCAGCCGCAGCCTCTCGAGAAGCAACGAGTGCGCTTCAACGGTTGGTTCACTTCGTCATCAAAATCAACCGTGCCGGCGGGGCTGGTGGTGGTGGTTGTGGCTGTGGAGGTGCAAAGAGGCCTAAACCCTGGTGGGTTTGATGAGAGAGAAGCGTTTGGAGGCAGGGAGACGTGATAAGGCGAAAAGGTTTGAGGAGAGAGAGAAAGTGAGGAGAGTTCTTGAAACTCCTCCCATGGCGTTTTCCTTGCAATGCAAATTTTGGTTATGGTTCTCTTAGAAATGATGGGTAACTATCAACTATGCCACAAAACCTTCTCATGGTCGCCTGACAAGATAAACCCCGAAACCAGATGGAGCGGGTTGGAAGGTGTCCAAGGTGAATCCGATTCGGCCTAATTTGGGTACGCAAGAATCCAACTCAAGCCAAGGTGAATCCGATTCAGCCTAATTCGGGCATATAATTGTCGATATTTAATTATTATGTCGTCTATATTTGATTAGTTAATATTATTTGAGGAACTGATTTATGATTATTTTAGTCAATTTTTCTTTTGGCGGCAACAGTCACAATTGGTCTCTAACCTTCCAATCAAAATGGTCTCTGGAATACCCTGAAAATGAGTCTTGCAAATCAATTTAGTTGTTCTGATAGCTTTTTGGTTTTTTTTGTTGGAGGAAATTTAAGTGGTCTACATGAGAACCACTTGTGTGTCATATCAGCACACTAACATAAAAGCTGACGGAATGACCAAATTGAGTTGCAAATCTATTTTCAGGAACCAAATTGATGGATTTCGATTGGAATGTTCAATTTCAGAGACTAAACATGATAAAAACCCTATAAAAATTTACCAAAAGCTTATTCACCTCCTGTACATAGCAAGGAAAATTAGTAGAATGAGATCGAAAATTTAACTGGCACGAACAGTTGAAGTCCCGTTTCAGAGTGCTTCTGTAGGAAGCAACTGCTCATAACCAGTGCAACACCGTGGTCCCGCCGTTGATAACTTGATGGGTATTAATAAGAACACAGAACAGTTTCGAGTAAAAATCAGTACTTCCTTCTGTAGGAAGCAGCCAACAGTTCCTAAGAAGAAAAGATGAAAACCGGCCTTCGCAGCACGATGCCACAGCATTAAAGGTTAGGAAGAAAAGGAAATGTCAGTGCAGAATTAATGGGTGCAAACGTATGTAGTCTAAAATGGTGAAATATATATTCCGTAAGCAGGTTCATGTACTTGAACCAGCAACACTTTGTTCAAACATCGTATATTCAGTAACCGTGTTCGCATATTTGAACCAGCTACACCTTGTTCAAATATCGAATGAAGTACATGCTCCAAAGTAACACCAATCATCTCCATATCTGATCACTTCCAAACACTAACAATAAATTACTTTCCTCGTCGTGGCAGCTAAAATCAAATCACTTATACAGCTCGGGCTTCAATACACCAATGTACGGCAAGTTCCTGTAACGTTCATCAAAGTCCATTCCATAGCCCACAACAAAGTAATCTGGACACTGCCGATATAAATAAACAGATAAGTTTGACAGCGTACAAGTCAATTTCCAAAGCCCAAAAAATACACAAGAAACAATACAAAAGCTCATCTGCAATACTCAGGCATTCAAGACCGACACTTGCAAAGAGCACATAACTTCAATTCAAGTTCATTTTCAGAACTTCTAAGAGTTCTACATAGGGAAATCAATAAGATGATTCCACAATATATAAATTCTCAGCCGTTAGATCATAGAATATCTCAGTCACCTCTACGTGATGAAAAGGATGAAAAACGTGTCGGATTCAAGTACTTAATTAGAGATATCCTACACACACAAAGGAAAGTTCTCATAAATTGGTAATGATTTTGTAACTTTTTTAAGCTAGAACTAATAAAGGCCGAATAGGGACGATCAACCCAACAAAGCATTATTATTATTATTTGTTTGTTTGTTGGTTTAGCATACAAAGTTGTGATTCTAATTAAATCGATAGCCCACACCCACTTTTTGTTTTGCGACTTTGAGATTTTGGAACAACTTGTTGAATAACGAAGGCAGATTAATAGCAAAAGAGTGAAGAGTGAAAGAGTCGATCATAGCTGCAAAAGACTCGAATAAAAAAACAAAGAAAGACTTTTCCTCTCCATTTCTATTAGGAATGTGAACATTTTCGCAGAAACGCATTAAGCAGTCCAAATAATTATCCATCAAAAAACCGAATCAATCAAGTATCGAAAGCAAGGGTTCCTCTTCAGAGTAACTTGTTTGCAACATTCAACTAAAGACTAAAAAGAGGAAAGAAGAAACGTATATAAACCTCGAAACCGCGGTAGAATTTCCCGTTGCTGAGAAGCTGAAAATGAACCTTCCGTCTCGATGGTTTATCCAGAAACGTGCAGACCGAGACAGACGAAGCGCCCTTCGATTCCATGTGTGCAATCAGACGCTCAATTGTGCTTCCTGTATCCACAATGTCCTCAACCTAAAACACACCAAACGGCGTCGCATTTAGGAACAACGTGCACAACTACAACTGTTAAGAGTCTTACAGAGAATAGGGTAAGGAAGGAGGGCGTACCAGGACGACGTGGCGGCCGGTGACGTCGACCTTCAAGTCCAAGGAAATCGTGGGGGCGCCATTGGACAGGGTCCCGGAGCCGTAGGATTCGGCGCGGATGAAGTCGACGGTGACGGGGAGGGGGATTTGGCGGGCCAAGTCGGCGAGGAAGAGAAAGGCGCCGGTGGCGACGCCTACGAGGGCAGGGGGTTGGGAGAGGGAGAAGTCGGCGGAGATTTGGGCGGCGAGGTCGGAAACACGGGCGGCGATTTGGTCGGGAGTCCAGAGGACCCTCTCTATGTGAGAGTCCAAGGACATGGTGGCGGCGTTTACTTTGAGGATTCCTTTCCAACTTTATTGGCACGCCTTCCAATACAAGTCGTTATATTTTTTTAAGCATTTAATCATTTGTATTTTTTGTGTAAAAATATTAATGTACTCTAAAAAAAATTAAAGAACTGTTATTAATGTTTTAAAGTTTTTATTCTACACTTTAAATAAGTGTATTTTCTTTCATTATAGAAAGTTGAGTCTGGCAAATGAAATTTTTAGAATGTTAATAACAATTCTCTTTAATTATTTGTATTATAATATTCAGTATGTTCGTACTCCCATTATACTAAAAGTTTCTAAATTTAAGGCTCGCCCCATGATAGAAAGTTATAAACTCTTTTGGTAGCTTCAATATGTGCACGAATAAATCTCAATTAGTTAAATTTCAATTATTCACTCGTAAAAAAAAAAAAAAAAACGTATGAAAGAATTTACTTTTTTAAGATCTGGTTGAGATTCTGGCTAAATCTTTTGCAACCAAAATTAAATAGGGCTTTTATGATCCTAATAAATGATTAATATGCATTTATTATCTTTGCTTAATTTTTTTATCATAAAATTAATATATGTCATGCGAGGCCATAGAAATTTCACATGGTGTAGAAGATTTAATCATGAAGCTCTTGTATAAAAAAACAAAAAGAAATTATGGTACCCCTCGTAAGTTGTAACCTGTACTTTCAGGATTGGGCCGGCCAGCCCGTTTTGGAGGTACTCTCCATATCAGCAACGAGAACCTTTTAAAAATAAAAAATAAACAAAATAATAAGAATTGGCCTCAAAACCCGATTTGAATCTCCAAAGTTTGCGGCCGAAACCCCACATCAAATCGCCTCCAAAAATTTCAGAAACATCAAAATCCCTCATCGACCGCAAGTAAGCTTTTACCACAATAGCATAAAGATCTTGAGACCTTATATAACAGCATAAATTCGAATATCGTGAATAGTTAATTTAACATTTAATTTAAAAAAATTTGTTTGAAAAAAAAAAAAAATTTCCACATCGACTTGTGGAATCCGAAATCAGAGAGATAAGAACATGCCCCCATATTCATCGCAGTTCAGTGCTGCCAATGCTCCACCGTACATACATACACACACACATATATATATATATTGTAATAATTTAATGAGCAAATGGTTTCGGATGAAATTGAATTTTTGCATATATGATTTATGAATAAGACTTACAAAATATATTTTTCGGATTGTTGAAGTTCGTTGTAAAATGGATCCCACAACCAATGCTGATTAAATTTGCAGGTGAAGCAGAGGAACAAAAGCAATAAATGGGCATACGTCGTCTTCAATCAGAAGCAGTTCATCCGCCAAATCTTTGCTCAAGGTCCCATGGAGAAAGGCCTCCGCCTCTTCGTCCAGTCATCCAACATGTCGCGCCAGTCCGCCCATCAAACCCAACACCAACAACAGAAGCAACAAGAACAAGATACCCTTGTTTCTTCCGATTGCTCGCAAGAGACCGCGAAGAAAGAACGAACTGATAGGACCCAGTACCTGGATTCCAAGGAAGGTAATTAGGGCGCCAACATGATGACAAAGACGAAGCAGGAAATGTGATGGGGAGATTGTAACGAGTTTTATCAGTTGATTGGTTTCGGTGCAGGTTATGGTTTTGAGCCTGGGATTGTAACTGAGTTTCCAGCGGAGTTGTGGAAGAAACCAAAGCTGAACAAATATGGTGTGGATGAGCCGCGTAATCACAAACCAGTTTTCTCTACGAGGAATTTGAACTAACATGTCATCTCCCTTCCACAAAGGAGTACCAGTGCGTAGGTAGAAGGATCATCCATCAGAGTATGATTAACTTGAATGCATTTGAATGGCAGACGCGGAGCAGGTCAAGTGCGAGCTGACAATCACGGAGGACAGTTCAAAGTACAAGGGCATTTTATAACGAGAGATGAGCAGGAACCGAGAAGAACATGTCAGGCTACAAAGGCTACACTACCATGTAAACCCAAGACGATGATGGCGATTATGGCTTGCGACACAATAGTAGGAGAAAATCTGCAGATAATGCTGGCCAATGCGGCAATGAAATCGACAAGACAACAACAAACTATGAGACCATAAGTGCAAACGATGAGACGTTGTCTCAAAACCCTGAGTTATGTCTTTGAATCACTTAAGACAATGTAAAAATGTCCAAGTAAAGGTTTACGACAACTTTCCGCTTTAATTCATTGGCAAATATCCCCTTTGCCTCTCAACAACAATAAAATGATCAAAACTAAAAAAAAAACGTAACAAATGATAAATAATATTGATAAAGATAGTGATAATAATCAAACTGATATCTTAAATTCAAAATTGTCAAAATAAGTCTAAGAAAAAATGAAGGACGCTGAACAAACTCCTAGCAACCTTAGGCCTTTCAATCCCTCAAGCCTAAAAAAATTAAGCATTTGAGTTGCCACGTAAATCCCGCAAAATAAACCAGATACCTATCGATACTCTTCGGAAAAAAAAAAATCCGACTACCAATGCAAAGTTAACATGGCCTTAGTACCCAAAAATGCAATGGAGGGAGATTCACTCATTCATCCAATGCACCAAGCTGATCAGTAACGTCAGACTTCGTTGCAGCTGTACGCAGAACATCCATTGCCTCAGCTACCTTGTTCTTCAAGGCATCTGGAGACTCGATCAGATGGAGAACTTCCGTCTGGTCCATCTCTAGCAACATCCCAGTCACCTTAGCCGTGTTCTCAGGCTCTATCCGCTCAACAAGTGGATATAGTTGTTCACCCAGCATCTGCAATTTTCAAACACAATAATAATTAGTGAGTCTAGAACAAAAACACAGATGGCACAAAACGCAACACAAGTTGAAGGAGTAATAACAAGAGGGTTAAAGAACATACCAAACGCTGATTCTCTGGGGTAGCAGAAGCTAAAGCAGAAGCAAGTGTTGATGTTGGCAACGGCCCAGAACGATGGATATCATTAGGAGACATAGGCAGCCCTGCACCATCAAGTGGCAAAGGCATCATTGGACCCACAAGACTTTGAGGAGCCAAAGATGGGTCCACTCCATTCCGTGCATTGCCCATGTATCTCAAGCCTTGATTGGAATTACGGTGCAGTAACTGAAATAATGGATGAGTAAGAAATTATCGAAGGTGAAAGAAAAAACTGACAATAGTGACTATTGAGCAGGTGATGTAGTAATATAATGCATCATGATCGATAATTAAATTACACAACCAGTTAGTGGTATCGAAATTTTGAGCAAATGAAAAGAAAACTGCTATGCCAAATCAGGAAACTATTGCACCTGCTGCTGCTGCACATGTTGGAAGTTCCCACCTCGCCGTACACCCATCCGCTGCCCAGGTTGACCTTGCCTCTGAAGTTGGTATGGCATAATGAAGTTTGGACCAACGCCCGGGCGCATGCCAGGCACTAGCTGCTGCTGGAAGCCATAACCAGCAGGCTGATGGGGTAGAATGCCAGAACCTTGACCAAAATACAGTTGTTGCGGGGCAAGTCTAGGTGCCCCAGGATGATATGCAGGAATTCCTGATGGCAATGGTGACATCCCACCTGGTGCTCGGATTTGGGTAAAACGTGCCTGAAAAAAATGATAAAGGTCACCTCTGTAATGTTTCTTTGGAATAATGGAAATGAGTAACAACTGAAGCTTCCGTTTATCACGAGAAGAAAAATAAAAAGAGAATCTGTGCAGACTAACCAATATCTGGGACCACCAAAGCTAATAGAAAATGAAAGTTGATGCTCAGATTATATATAAAAAATCAAGAACTGATGAAAAAAGCTAAAAATAAGATAGTAAAGTTTGTACTCCGCCCCTTACATTGGAGTTAATCAGCTTTAGAAAAGAAAACCAACTTTGTAAACTTAAATATAAAATACAATCAGACTCAAAATGTTTAAGCAGAGCCCCCTCCTAAAGTTGAGTATGACGAGCCCTCTGCAGATCCTTTCTATCATAAATGCAGAGAAATGCCATATATCAGAGGTATCAGAGGCATGTAAAATTACAACACTGAAAAATGAAATCAAAGCGAGCACACCATCTAGATCCATTTAGTAATAATTGGTTTCGTAAGATGCCTATATAATTCTTATCCTCAAATGAGAACCTACGAGTACAATTCTACATTACAAGAAGTTAAAGATTCCAAAACGACAAAAGGAGGATGCAATGAAGAAAACTACCTGTAATCGAGCCTTGCGCTCTTCTTTGCGTTGGGCCACGGCAACATACAAAGGCTTCCGTCCAATCATCTTGCCACTCATCTCGGCCAACTGAAGAAGAGAAAAAGGGAAGTTACTAACACAAAAACTGTTTTTTTTTTTTTTTTTTGGGGGGGGGGGGGGGTGTGTGTTGGGGAGTGGGGGAGGGAGGTGTGACAAAAGGTGAATTGCAGGATGTGCCAAGAATTCAGCATATAATAAAAAGCTTACGGCTTTATTGGCTTCTTCCGGAGTAGAAAATGCAACAAATCCAGAACCCTTGCTCACCCCTTGATGATCAAGCATGACCTTGAAAATAAAGAAAATTAACATTTTTTTTTTAATATATTACTTTTTAGGAGAGCTTCGGAATAATAAGTAAAGCTAACCTTTCGAAAAGGACCTACAAAGGAGACATAATCAGGAAAGACAAACCAGTAGTACAGTTGAAATAAGATATACCTTGCATGATGTTATTGTTCCAAATTCAGAAAATAGCTCCTTTAGTTTTTCATCATTTACTGTGTCATCAAGATTTTTGAGATATAAATTAGCACCTTGTAGCTTCTCAAATCTACTGAGTCTTTCCTGTTCAAACTTAGCTCTCAACTCCATCTCCCTCTCGGATTTCCTTTGAGCCCTCCCGACAAACAAAACCTTGTCACCACTAACGGTGCTCCCATTCAACTTCTCAATTGCAGCAGCAGCTTCTTCTGGCTTCTCAAAGTTAACAAAACCAAAACATCTAGACTTTCCAGAACCATCCCTCATAACAACCGCACTAGTAATGTTACCATGCTCACCAAAAGTTTTCTTAAGGTCTTCATCTGTAGTTGTCTCTGACAAATTCTTCACATAAACATTAGTGAAATGTGGTGATCCATTTTGCCCATTCCTTTCCTGGCCTCGTTGAAACAATCCAACATAAACCAGTTTTCCATTTATCAGCATTTTGTTCAGCTTCTTGATTGCCTCCTGCGCAGATTCCTCATTGTCATACTGTACGAACCCATACCCTTTCGATTGACCGTTGCCATCAAGTGCAACCTTGCAAGAAAGTACGTTGCCAAAGGTTGAAAAAGTGTCCAACAACGCCTTATGATCAATACTTTTGTCCAGGTTCTTAATGAACACATTGGCCTTTCCGCTCTTCCGAATGCTTGGATCACGATGAGAGTACATAATCCTGATGGGTTTCCCATTGATAGGAGTAAAATTCAAAACCTCCAGGGCATTAGCGGCTGCAAGTTACACGGCAAAAAATTACAGAAATCAATTCCTAGTAAACAAAATTTACTTTTTTCCAAATGACGGAGACGGAGGGGTAATAAAATATTCAGTAGTTTAATTTATCCTATACAAGTCTACAACTTCATCCACAAAACACAAACAAAAGATTAAACAATCTGTTTGCATTTTTTAATGACAAACACAGACAATAAACAATGCGATCACAGAATCTTCCAACAAATTCGCAAAACAAATATCATTTTATTATACAAACGAAACAAAATCCGATAAGACAACAATAACAGAAACAAAATTCAAATTAGTAAACAAATGAGATTCACGGAACACTAAAACAACAAAATTAAAAAAACAGAAGACAGACATTGTGTATTGAATCAAACAGGCAAACGCAGAGACAGATTACGAGAATGCGAAAAGAACGGACCGTGCTGAGGATCGCCGTAATTAACGTAGGCATAGCCGAGGGATTGCATTCGGCTCTGATCCCGACAGACCCGAATCGAAACGATCTGCCCCATTTGGTTGAACAGATCGTACAGCTGCGCTTCGTTCACACTCGGGTCCAGATCGCCCACGTACAGCGACACGTTCCCGAAAACCGATGGAGCCGCAACAGGCGGCGCCTGTTGAGCGGCCGGAGACATTGGTTGAGCCATCGGACCCGATACCGCCGCCGCCATTGCAGAAGAAAATCGAATAAATAATCAAATAAATAGGGAAAAATGGGAAATCAGGGGTTAGGGTTCGCGGAGAATTCTTTGAATTTTGAGTGATGAGTAGGGTTTCACTTGCTCTATAAATGGAATGAATTTTATTTTTTGGGAAAAAATGAAACGGAGATTTTATTTTCGGGGGATTTTTTTTATTTTTTTATTTTGTTCTTCTCTGGAGGAAGGGGCGAGAGAGGAGTGAGAGAGGGTGGAAAGCAGAGACGAAGAGTGGTATATATACGGAGAGAGCGAATCGAAGCGGTGCGTTGGGACTTCGTAACGATTAAGGTAGGGAAAGCGCGCGTGCGGTAGATGACGTGGCATTCTATGTGAGATGCGGTCGCGCTTTTTATTTGCTTTACGGCAGTTGGTGCTGGCCCACTTTGTTGGTTACGGTTGGCCAGGGCTTTTGGACACGTCTCTTTAATTTTCCGAACGTGCCTTTTTGTATATTTCATCATGGAAAATATTGGCGTTGACAAAAAAAAAAAAAAAAAAAAAAATCATGGATAATTGGTTGGTCAATGCCCAATATACAACTGTGTGAATTGGTTCAATAAAAACAATTAGAGCAATGTCTCTAACCTCATATTTTAAACCTTGCATTATCATATCTCAATTTATTAATTTGTTGCAATGTCAGACCTTCATTAAATTTTATGTCAATTTAACTTTTAGTTGCTAATGTGGCAGTTAACGGGTCCACTCACCAGTTGGATAAATTAATTAAATATTAAAAAATTAAGAATTTCTTTTGTAACAACAGAGAAATTTTTCCAAGTGACGGGAACACCATGACAAGTGGTGTTCCCTCACACATTAGGATTTGACATCTTGAATATCTTTCAATTTTATATTTCAATAAATAAATAAAACTAAATCCTAATGTGTGAGGGAACACCACGTGTCATGGTGTTCCCGTCACTTGGAAAAATTTCTCGTAACAACAACAATAAAAGAATGAAGAGGTCCCACCACTAAGCACCCTTTCCCCATCACCGTCCCGCATTTTCCTTCTCGCACACTAGACGCCACTCTCACCTTCATGTTCTATCATTCCTTGTGCATAGCTTCTATAAAGAAACTATGGAGTCATTTGTTGCTTTAACGGGGATGAAACGGCCAAATTAATAGAAATTTAAC
This sequence comes from Pyrus communis, assembly GCF_963583255.1. Classification (NCBI taxonomy): domain Eukaryota; kingdom Viridiplantae; phylum Streptophyta; class Magnoliopsida; order Rosales; family Rosaceae; genus Pyrus; species Pyrus communis. The sequence continues at coordinate 2,884,907 of NC_084805.1, forward strand.
AGATGTATGACATTGCAAATAATTAATAAGTTGAGGTATTACATTGCAATGTTTAAAACAAGAGATATAAGATTACGGTTCGATTCATACTTAAGGTAATCTTGTGTAATTTACCCTTGAATTAATTATACCCTCAATTGCGTCAAGCAGGCGCTTTACCTTGATGTTTCTTGTACTGGTCACCCAAAAGGCTTTTCTATTAGTGTTTTTAGTTGCTTAAAAAAGTCCCAAAAAAATATAATTTGTTTTAACCAGGTAAAAAACACAACATGACAAAATTATATGATTACACAGACAACAATTAAAATGTTATGACAACTACATTTGGTAGACCACATTGGAACCTCTCTCTAATAGACATGGAATATTTTTTTTGTATTGGTGGTCCTTACCTTTATTAGAAGGTGTGGAATTCTGTTATCTAGTAGTCTAATTACTTGCATATGACAATTTAGGAACTAACGCCAATCCAATCCATTAATCTGGGACTTGGTGGTGCTAGCAACAACTATGTGAATGCAATTCAAGTATCATGTTATCATTAGCATTAATAAACCAATATCTAACACAAAGATGCTTGTTGTGACCTGAAAACCAAATTGGTATAAAATGGGAGAACTTTATGTCTAATGAAAAGTTCACTATGAAGGGTTTAGAGTTCAGGTAAACTCTGTGTTCAATCTTCAAATTATAGACAGAAATAGATCTAGTGTGAAACCAATTGAAGTTCAATTGCAGGATTGTGGTGGTTGAAGCTAGAGGTCTAGGGAGATATTTTGAAAACTTAGCTTTACACTAACTAGGATCTCCATTCTTTAGGATGGCTCAAACAAGAATTAAACTCAACAAAGGAAGCTTATACAAACAACTTGTCTTTACTTGGGTCCTAATCAAGTCTGAGTATTGCAAAGGATACACACACATATTAATAGGTCTAGGAGGAACTTTTCCAGACCTTTTCTAGAACTATCAGGACAGAAGGCATCTTCCTGTTTTGTCTATTACTTACACATGACAAGGAGGAATCTCTTTAATCAACTATACTTTACTTGAGATCAAATATATTCTAGATAAGATTCCTTGCTTTACATCACACCAAATACTATTCTATCATTCCTCATGTCTGCTTGTCACATCTTGTCTTATCACGTCTAACACTAATGGTAAAGAACACATGTGAGAAGACCGAGTTGAGATTCTCTTCGGATCTCACTGTTTAGAGCCCAAGGACAAAAATATCTAGACCATTCAAGAGAAAGAGATCTGGACCTTCATTTTGTGTGAGGTGAGCCGGTAGAAATGACTAATGGGGATTGCAATATTCAATTTGAGCAGTCTAAATTTCTTGGTCCTAGAGCTCTGAACAGTGAGATCTGGAGAGGATCTGAACTCATGATACCCCATTCATTCTTATTTCTTGCTTCTCGACTGCTCCAACCCTGTACTCGATTGATCGTTCATTGACTAGCTTCTCAGCATCATACATAAAATGTTTGACCAATCGGAACTTCTTCTGCAATTGATCGAATAATGCTGTTTGGTTCAGTATCGCATTAGACAGTTCACCATTAGTTCTAGTGTCAATAAATTGACGGTTTCGTTGTCTTCTGTCACTCGATGGATTGACCTTAAAAGGACCATACCTTGGAAGTTGCATCCAATTTGTCTAATGCAATAGGCAACCAAACAACATCATTCAACAGATCGAAGAACAAGATCAGACCGAGAACAGTTTTAGTACAATGCTCTATACGTCAGTCAATGAACAATCGATCGAAAACAAAGTCTGATCAGTTGAGAAGATTTGCAGTGAAAACAATAGTCTTTACAACATGAAGCAACACTCAACGATAATTATTTTTAACGATAACATATTCTGCATCATATATAACCATATGCACTCTACACATGAACATGTTTGCTCCCATTCCGAGAGGTATTTTCTGTTTTGGAAATTTAGAAGGTGCTTTTTATGAATCATAAAATTAATTCTGAAATTTACAAAGAGACTGCTCAAGTGGCCTTTTCTCCTGAACAAAATATAGATATGACTATATGCACTCTGCACTCTTAGATAGCGTCTTCAAAATATGCCACACAGAAACACGCTATACAGGTCTTGAATTGCACATCAACACGCTATACAGGTCGTGAATTGCACATCAACCTCCAATTTTACAGTGTCTCATCAGATCAAAGCTCCGTCACTTCTGCTTTCTGCCCTACAGCAAACAACAAACAAACTTCAAATCACAGTTCAAGTGTTTAATCCTCACGCTAAACATGCTTTACAAATTCCAAGTCTCTACCTTTAGTTCAGCTTGATCCTAGAGAGGTCGTAAGTAACTTTTTCGGACCTAAAACTAGATTTCAGACAATTTGTATATTTCATAAATCTACTCATTTCAAAATCTACACAAAATTTAGACTTCTCTCTGTCCCACCTACTTGCCAAATGCCAACCTGTTTCCTACACCTCAAAATTATCTAGATTTCCAGGGTAAATCTATGGCCGGTTTATATACAAATACAAGAAAAACAATCCTGGAATAGAAACAGAAAGAAAAAATGCAAATCAGATTGCTTTTTCTGTTTCATTAAGCTACCAGCGGCTGCAGTTAAGATTCTTCCAGCTAGAAGAACAAAGCTCACCAGTTCAAATGCAAAGAAAGCTTAACAATTTCACTAATTGAGACTTGATTCTTTTGTATCCCATTAATCAGACTTTCATCCACATATTTCCAATATCATTGTCCAACTATTTTAGTCATCACTTCTCCCGCTTACAATCTTGATTATCAACCCCGAATAAACTTAACAACTATTCTCACCCTGTTTTTGTCCATGTACATTCACACACACCAAAGTTTGTATCCTGTAGTTTCAAGTTTCAACCAAAATTTTTTCTACTGCACTTAGTCTCCATTCCAAACAAACCAAACAGCATTTGATAAATACAGCAAAACAGCTTTACTGAATTTGGCTTACCTACTACCACTTCTTAGTAGAACAACATAGAGTGGATCTTGGGATGTCAACAGAAACAGCTGCCGGACAATATAGGTACACGTGGTAATGCTGGGAAGTAGAGAGAACAAAAAGGTTAATATATTAAAATTGACCCTAATGGGCTAGCAGCAGATTCACTGTGTTACGAAAAGAGCAAACCCAGTTGATAAAAGAGAACACACTCAATATATCATCTTATCATAAAAACTTTGCCATCCCATATACAATTTTTGTCTTTTCTCACCATCAATCTATGTATATTATTGAATACTTACTTATGAAAACCGAAAACAAAAAGTATATAAAAATTCAAAGTAAAAAAGTTTTCTCAACTATAAATAACCATACTTTATGAATTCCCCTTCCGAAAACCACACACATATATATTATCTGTATATATACAGATAATACGAAACAAGTAATTGTGTGTCTCAATGTATTGTCTATCAAAATTACAAATTTGCAAGTAGGCCCTGTTTACATAGGTGTGGAACATATTTATGCTGTTATAAAATTACAGAATGGACGTCTTCTCAGCGGAAAGTATATTGATGTTTAAAACCATGAGAGTTACCTGCCAAAACTTATCAAAAAGATTATCCAAAGAGCTGCTGTAGTCCAACTTGATTCTTTGTAGACTACCCAAACCTGATTTTTATACAAAAGCAAGAAGATCTTTATTCAAAATTAAGACAAATGTGCAGAAAGATATATTCAAAACATTTACTCACTAGCAAGGATCGGAAGTAAATTAAATGACGAAGGTTAAAAACCGCTAGGTTCAGAAAATCACCATGATGCTAAATTGATCACTACTTTCTACTTTTCAAGCATACAAATGAACTTAAAAGAAGGGAAAGATAACAATCACTGAGGCAACTAGAAACCCTCAGCCACAAATCTTAGAATATTCATTAGCAATTAATTACTGCATAACATGAATTCCTCAATAACATTTTTCTTTGAGCATATGAATGTTTTCTAACATTGTATTTTAAGACTCCAATCGTTGACAAACTCACTTAAAACAGATTTAACAGAATCACACCCTGACTCGGTGGTTGGCTCAAAATATAATTAATCAGCAAAAGTTCAGTAAGGAAAAAGTGACCATAGGGGAAAATTCTCTACGGTAGATTAATGAGCCTAAAGCTATTTGAATGTTTATTCAAGATGCAGCTTAACTGGTATCAATTTCAGTTATATGCATGGCTTTAACGAGTTCTGTCAATTTATTATTGGCGTCTTTTAACTCCCCTGGCCTACTTCTCACAAGATACTGAGAGCATAAATAACCACGCATAATATAATGAGTATCTGAGACATACTGATAGAGCAACAACATTGATGTAAAAGTCAATAAGTGTTGCTGTCATCCACCTGCAAACATGTAGCAGCTAACTTTTAATTACATGACAGCTGAAAAGATCGATCAAAATCTTCAATTAAAACATTGCTTACTATGCCAATATTCTCTCTTACACAGTAAAATAGTTCGCAAGAAGCAAGAACCACATGAGACTGAAATAAATAAATAAAAACTTACGGAGTCAAAAGCTCTGTGCGAAAAGGAGTACCATCTGTTAAGAGAGTGTACAGAAGTGTTCCCAGCATCAAAAGACCCAAAGCAATAAAGGTAACTCTTGCAATCATAACGTGGGAGCACTTCTTCTTACTTTCCGTACCATAACTACATGAAAACATGTATCAAATCAAATCAGTTTTTATTGGGACCCAAAGCAATAAAGGTAACTCTTGCATTGTACAAAAGTGTTCTCAGCATCAAGAGACCCAAAGCAATAAGGGTAACTCTTGCATTGTACCATGCTATCAGATTTATTGCCAGTTAAATCTATAACATTAGTACCTCCAGCTGGGAGTATGATAGAGGAAAATGAGAAAAAGATGGAAAGAAAGATATGATAAGAAAAGCAGCATCTTCACCGGCATATGCATACTTTCTTAGCATAAGACGGTTGTGTGTGCATGCATGTGCATGTTTTCAGAAATATTCCGAAACGAAATCATGTAAGATGTCCAGCCACATGCACTGTTGGACCACCATTACTGATTAAGCTTAGTATGATACTATGATATAGAACTTTATCTAACAGAAAAGAAATAGCTGCATGAGAAACCATATTTATAAAGAAAATGGAGCAGCATAAGCAGTTTCATAAGCATAATAAGACGTGCATCTTCGTGTGTGTCCTATCCTATGACGTGTATCAACAAACCTTCACGAGTTCTAGTATATGGTCACATGCATATGAATTATGATGCACCATTATCAGACAAAGCTCAGTGATCATACAGAGCTCATATATCAAATAAAGCCCAACAGTGAACTCCTTAGTTTAAAGTTTGTTTAAGCAAAATTCCTCTCTAAGTGTTTACTTGTAAACAAATAACATCATGTATTAAGTTAACATTTACACAGTAACGCAGACTCAATAGAAATAATCCAAAAACGTCACTCCTCTATATGGTCACCAGAGCACAATCTATATTGATGGTTTCAATCCAGTTCTTATATTATTTCCCATCTCCAAATATAGCCAGCCTTTCTTGTATTATCGCACCACGCTGCAAAGCAGCAATTCAACAAGAACCATTCAATTACACCCCCTTTCCTCTCTCAAATAGCCTCTCCAGTCTTCACAATAACACACCTTCCTTCATTTGCAGCCAGTTGCCAATATCACAACAGCTTCTCATACCCCAATAATAGCCAACAATGCTATTTTGTCTTCCTATCTCCAATCTCCTTTTCAATAAACTTTCATGGCTGCCTCGGAAAAGGGGAAACTCTGTTTCCTCCACTGCAATTGTGCTAACCAGAAAGTCCTCTTTCTCTGCTAGAACTTAAATCCGAGTTTTTGAATATCACCCACCTTGTTACACCTCAAGCAGACAAATTCGAACCATCTCCTCTGGTAAATCAGTTTTTCTCTTACACAATAAATATTTTTCAATGCCGTAGGTATAAATTCTACAAACACTAATGGGTTGCACGCTATAAATAATAATTAAAAAAAAAAAAAAAAAAAAAAACTATAATGATTCAGCAATTAAGTAATATCAGAATTCCTAAAATTAAAATTCTCTGTCATTTTCATGTAATTGATAACCACGCCATATTTGAATATATTTCCCAGAGATTACAACTTAAGAACATTGTATTAAGTGATAAATCAAATTAGAATACATTAATTGAATCAAGAGAGAGCACAAGAAGGAAATCAGATGGAAATCAACCAATTTCCATGCACTTTGCCATCCACCGACAAGTTTCTCTATGCACATCTCTCATTATTATAATTTCTATACAATAATTTGATTCAACATTAGAGCACGATACACTAAGGTGAAGTTTAGTTTACCTACCCGTTTGAATGTCGCAACAGAACATAGTACATAGGATCTTGCGATTCTGCAGTCGATAGCTTCATAAATTGCAACAGAATGTAGGCACATGTAGTGATACTAGAAACAGAAACCAAAGAATAGCAACAAATTAATAACAAACTAAAGTTGATAATGAACCAGATAAATTGGGTGTGACGGAAAAATCAAACAAATATTAACACATTGAAATATTACCAAGCATGACAGGTCAAAAAAAAAAAGATTGCAAGCTCAAATCAAACTTTCACACTCAAATTAGAGCAAGAATCATTGTCATGAAATGGAAAGAAATCAATACACAAATACAAAAAGGCAACTGATACCAGAAAAGAAGCAAAACTACATAACGATTAAAGAAAACATAGTAGAAATACAGAACTTTGAACCACTGCTCTGTTACATAGGTGTTGTAACAACTAATACAATCACCACATCTCAAAATTCAGTCATACTGACTGATAGGATTAGGACGTGTTTCTGGGACCAGCCAGATCAGGATTGAGAAACTTAACCATCTGACCCAACAGTATTGGGTTGAAATTTCAACCATACAAGACCAACTGAGAGAAGCCTATCACTGGCAAACCCAATGTGGTAGGTAATAAAAAAGTTTGTCTAACCACATTACTGAACCACCCCACACGCACATTCAGAATATATTTAGTATAGGGTAGAAAGCAAACCTTCCAAAGCATACTAGTAGTATAACCCATAATGTAGCAATAATCCAGTTTGACTCCTTGTAGGAAATCCAAATCTGAAAAGATAGACATAACTTATATAATTCTATTCTATGTCAAACTGAGCTACGCACACAATTTTGTTTACACCAGATTCAATTCAATGCATGATGAAATAGCAAGTCGACCGAAAGAGACCAAAAGAACCTAAACAGCCAGTAATATATATCTCGTGTCTAAATATAATTGAGGAGCCTTTAAGCACCTCAAAATGAAATAACAATACAACAACATCATAGAGGCCATAATCCCCCAAAAATAAGGGGAAGAAACTAAAACAGTGACACTTTTCATTAAGTTTACCAAGCATTCTGGCATATTAGAAAGATTTTCTTGTTTTCCATTCCTCATGGAAGAAATAAATCTATAAGAAAATGTCAGGAAGTATACTTGGTTAACAAGCAACGTACATTCTAGACTCATGAACTCATAGAAATACCAACGATTACGAGAAGCCTTAATCTAGCAAATTTTTAGCTACCAAAGTACCCCGAGACACTCACTGCAATCAATTACGGAAACTGTACGGTTGTTCATATGCTTCTTTCTTGTCATCTTTAAAGTCAAATGAACTATTATGATTTTATCCATTTCAAACAAAGCTATCAATGGAGGGCAAGCCTTGATGCAACAGAAAGTTGCTCCTTTTGTGACCAAAAGGTTACGGGTTTGAGTTGAGGAAACAACCTCTTTGCAAATCAAGGTTAAGACTGCATATGATACCGACCCCACTTTGCGGGAGCCTTGTCCCTTTTAAACAATGATATTAATGATATAGCACCAACAAAAAAGAAAAAAGAGAAGACGGAATTAACAAGAAAAATTACAAAAACAATTACAACGATGGAACCTCAAGAATTCGATGAAAGCTTAGCAGAAAAATGTGTTTAAGTTTAAGATCATACCGCCAAAGGAACAACATTGATGTAGAAATCAATCAAGGTAGCGACCATCCACCTGAAACAGAAAAAATCCCAAAACTTTCAAAATAATTAAACAAACAGAAAAAACAAAAGACTGGGAGTATGAACGCGAGAGAGAGAGAGTACGGAGTAAGAAGGTCCTTGCGAAAGGGAAGGCCGTCGACGGAGAGAGTGTAAACGAGAGTGATGGTCATCGCGCAGCCCAAAGCTGCAAACAGAACTCTTAAGCCAATCACCAAAGAATTCGCCATTGCCTCCGCCTCACAGGAATTGAAGAAGAAAAGAAAGGAGTTTTGACGACTGAAATGCAAGTGTGCGTGCGGCTCTTGTGTTCTGTCGTCTGTGGCCTGTGGCCTGTGGGTGTGCTTCTGAGGTTCAAGGAAGACGGGAGCGCGCGGACGCCAGAGCTCCACGTCGCTTCCGTAGTTAAATTAACTAGTGCTGTTTTAGGCTTTAGCTAATGTGTTTGCCTCTCCCACAACCCCTCTAACTTAAAGGATAATGTTATAAAAAACAAAATTTTAAATCGAATTATGTTTTACTAATATGAAATAAACACCTTGATTAAGAATCAGCATTTGCCCATGCATATACGATTTTGTGTTCAGTATTAAAGATTTATAACTAATTTATTTACTGTAATTATGTTATTGTTTGTCAAATTATTTTTTCATTTACTATTCAAATTTTGAAAAGAAATATAAATTACTTATAAGAGCTAGAGAGCGTTAGGATATAGTATTGAGTGTAAAATTCTTTGGACATTTAGCTTTTGTTAGTTTCCCTCTCATCCTCCATAAACTTCTTTTTGTAATACACACAATATTATCTATAGGGGTGAAAATGAAGGTTAAGTTTCGTAAAGAATTAGCTATAATAGTTTGGTTCAAATTCGTCCTTAATAAAGATTGAACGTAAAATCTTTCACTAAATCACTTACATATAAAAAATATCACTAAATCATAATACTAAGTAACTCAACCTTTATAATCATGAAGAGGAACTATACATATATTGTGACTTCACTCTTTAAAATTTAGGGAGTTTTAATGAAAAACCCATGATACTATTCACTTTAATGAAAAACCATATTTTTACACTAAAAAGTCAATCATGCTATTATTTATTTTATCTTTATCATTAAAACTCAAAACTTTCAAACCCTTTTTATTAATTTTACTTAAAATTTATTAATTTTTCAGCGCGTGCTCAAATTCATGTGAAAAGGTCAACACGTGTCATTTGCTTGGATTTAACGCTTGGCTCCTGGTTTGGTGGATGAGACAGCTGAAATTACAACTTGGTTGCATGATGCAATCAAGATTTAAACTTTTAATCCCACCCTAGTGTGATGGCCCCCATCCTAAACCACTTTTGTTGTGTGGATAAGTGGGACCCAAAATACACATGTCTAAACTAAACTTACTTCTTAATATAATAATGTCACCTGGCACTTGGTCTTTGTGGTCTTTGTCATTGTAATAATATATGTTGCTGTCCGTCCTGCCGACGTACACAAATATAATTCCAAAAATTAAAAACAACACAACCACCGATCGAAATTGGCGCCCCCTTTCTTCTCTCTTTCTCTTCCCTTTCATTCTTTCCTTTCCTAGAAAGAGAAAGAAAAAAAAAAATAAATAAATAAAAATAAAAGTGGAAAGAAAAATTCAAACACGCCGACCAATCAATCGCCTTGGTGCGTGAAATCTGTTTACTGTCGAAATAGTTGAAATTTTCGCCTTTGGCATCAGTTTAAATTCGTCGCCATGTCATTGCGCAGGCGAACCTTGCTCAAGGTCATCGTTCTCGGCGACAGTGGGTACGTTTTAGGGTTTCTGATTCTTCAGCAATTGTAGTTTATTTCTATATTTTGTGTGAATTTTAGGGATTAAATTTGTGTTTTTTTCTTCTGTTAGGGTTGGCAAGACCTCGTTGATGAACCAGTATCCTTCATTCACCATCTGTGAGATTATTTTCGTTAATTTTAATTTTTTTTTTTCCAATTTCGGTGTTGGATTTGTGTAATTTTCGTCGTGCGATCTCAGAAATCTAATTAATTGAGGTGAATTAAGTTTAATTAGATGGATATTGTTTATGATCTAGAGATGGGGCACTGTTATATTAATGAGGTATCGGTTTAATTATGTTTTTTTTGGGTGTTAAGACTGTGTGGTTCTTTAACTGATGGCTTAGATATGTGCACAAGAAGTTTAGTCAGCAGTATAAAGCTACAATTGGTGCCGATTTTGTCACCAAAGAACTCCAAATCGATGACAGGCTCGTCACTTTACAAGTGGGTTTTCTGGTTCAATGGTATTTCAGTGTTCTGTTTGGTATAATTTAGGGTAATTATTGTTGGAATTGTGGGTGCTAATTTATGTGGTTTTAACTGTTTTCTTTCGTCTGGAAGATTTGGGACACAGCCGGGCAGGAAAGATTTCAGAGTCTTGGAGTTGCATTCTACAGAGGAGCAGATTGCTGTGTTCTTGTTTATGATGTTAACGTAATGAAGTCCTTTGATACTCTAGATAATTGGCATGAGGAGTTTCTCAAGCAGGTTTGTTTCATGCCTTTCTCAATTCTTTATATATTTATCTGATAACTTTCTCTTGCCAAACTGATGTACTGTGCTGTGAGATTCTCAAGTAGGACCATTATCAGTTGGAAACATATGTTGAGGATCTGAGGTGCAGTTCTTATTGTTATCTGGTAGCATAGTGTGCCAATTGTGTTACAAGATCGAACTACTTATATAAATGTGTACACACACATAGCGTTTCTCAGTCATTCTATATTCAAGCAAGGATATATGTTCGTCAAAAGGGCCCTATCATTTGCACTCCCAAAAAGGCATATAGTACTCCTCCCAAGTGAATTAAATAAAGGAGAAAAGTTCATGATAATTGACATAATAAAACTTGAGTAAACATTGGCAGCATTGGCACAATGGAATATAACTGCCTTAGAGAAGTAATGCTAGTTCTGTATCACTTCTGTTCATACTGCAGTTTGATCAATAATGAGCTATTTGCTTTATCTTGGGCTAGCTACTTAAGTTATAACAATTTCTTTTGGTAGTGGGGTTTTCTAGACTGAAGAATGAATATGGCGGCAGGGAAGACTAGTTTAGAGCTTAAAAATACTGAATAGTAGTTGTCTAATGCGTAATTATTTTTTATTGGTTTGTTTTTTATTTAGAGTTGGCTTGATAATATATATGTTTTCTATTGTTTTTGTCTAATGAGAGAGGTAACAAGAAAAAAGGAGGAAGAATTAAGAGTTTTTTAAGTAAAATGAATACAATTCTGATATTGGACGTTTTAGTTTTTTCTATTAACCATTCTCTCTTTTTCCCCTTATTTTCGTTGGCCTTTGAGACAAATGCAAAAGTATTTTTCTTCCCAAGTATAAAAGCAATCAATATTCCATCAATGCTCCATTTCCTGGGACCTTTATGTCGTATGCAAGAAGGGAATTCCCATGTAGGGAGTAAAGGTTGCTTATCTTACTTCCATCCATCATTTCTTGCTTCAGCTGAAAAATTGTAGAATTTGCAGAGGATTCTTCCAGATGAATTACCATTTTAGCACTAATTTCCAAATGCTGTTCTGTGTGTGTTTTATGGTGTATTTGACACGAGAGGACAGTTGAGCCTCGGATGGTACTAAGTTTCCATGCTATAGGCTTTTAATTTTCCATTTTGTGCTTGCTTTTCCATGGATGGCTACATAAGGCTGCCTTTCTCTTATTTCTTTAATTCTATACATTCCTTATAACAGTTTGTTTATCTGAATTAACACGATTACCTTATTTTATGTTGTCATTGATTTAATTATAAAACATAGTGGTTTGATAAAGATGTCTCTAAGCAGTTTTGAAAGTTGTAAATATATACCTTTCAAGCCTAAGCAGTTTGGCGTACAGTTCTGTAATTTGAATTTTTTTTTTTTTTTTTTTTCAGAAAATGCATATATTTTGTTTTAATGCGTATATCGTTTCTGTTCTAATTGTTTCCCAGGCCAACCCTCCCGATCCCAAGACATTTCCGTTTATCTTGCTTGGTAACAAGATTGATATAGATGGGGGGAACAGTCGTGTGGTAAGGATACACATTTGTAGTGCTGTCTACAACTTGTCCATGTACATCATTCTAATTATTTTCTTTACAGGTGTCGGAGAAGAAGGCAAAGGACTGGTGCGCATCAAAGGGGAATATACCTTATTTTGAGACATCAGCAAAAGAGGATTACAACGTTGATGGTGCATTTCTTTGTATTGCGAAGACTGCTCTTGCAAATGAACATGAGCAGGACATGTAAGTTTATATGGAGGATATTGCCAAGTTCTTTTTTAGAATATATTTAAGTTCATCAGCTATTCCAGATTCAGAAGACGAGCATCTGCTCTCTTTTGGAAGCATCCGCATAGTGGATCGATAATTCTATATAGTGTATTTGATAATAGTGTATTTGATAATAGTGTATTTGATAACCCTAGACAAGAATTAGATAATGAACATGATAGTTTTCATTATGAATGTAGTTTTTAGTTCTCACTTTTATGACATGAAAGATAAAACCTAGTATATTGGTCTTCTTAGAACTTAGTTAAGATCTTTTAGGGAAGAATGGTCGCATGCGTAGATAAAGCCTGGTTTCACCAGTCACAATAGTTGTAAGTATAGATAAAGCCTGGTTTGACCGGTCGCATCAGAGGATGTGCATTTGAATTGGACTAAGTACAGCTTGAGACGAGGTAAGGGGCTCGGCTGTGTGGAAGCAGATGACTAAACTAAGTCTCGTTGTCCCACATAACGGATCTTTGCTGTAAAGCAATCAAAGTATAAGCATCTGATCTTGATCTTTCCAAATTCCGTCAAAAACTTCTTTGTAGAATAAGCATATGATTATAATGAAAATTTTCCTTCAGAACATGAAAACCTTTCAATCAGCTTATGGTGTCCCCAACTTTCAATTACCTTACAGTTTACCCCAACTGTATATCTACAGGGCATCAGTATCTATCTTCCTGCTATTATTGCTGTATGCTTATATGAGGTATTTTATGACCCTCCAAACCTGCCTTATTCATCATTGTTCCTTTTTCCTTTCTACTTGCAGATATTTCCAGGGTGTCCCGGAGGCTGTTACAGAGTCCGATCAGAGAGGAGGTGGCGGCTGTGCATGCTGAATTTATTCGAGCAATTCACCTCCAATGCTGGGTTGCCTAATTTTCATTATTTTGTTGTCCGATTCATAGGCATTGTTTGTACACGATGTATACTAAGTTCTGTTGTTTAGCGATGCTCTACTTTTTCCAATTTGAGGAAAGTAGTCCCTATTTTTGTCAGAGGAACGCCAAGGAAAGCAGTCGCTATGAGTTTTGCTTTGACCTTGGAAACGAAATCGATGCTTGTAGTTTTGACTTGTGAGAGAATCAACTTCATGGAATTTTCAAAGTTAATATATGGGATGGACTGACTTATGTGATATTGAGCTACTATCTTTGATTCTTTTTACAACTTTTGTTTACCATGTACCCCAAGTACGGATATTCATCTTACATATTATAGCTTTATAGTTTAGTTTAGTAATCTCTATCATACGCCAAGCCATGTTTACTTACAAAGAATGAGAATTGAAGTCATTTGATTCTGGAATTATTTGCGTATATTAAAACATATGTATGAGAATCATTTCACTTCTAGGCTCTTCCGGGTGATTACTGACACATAAGAGAATCGAAAGTGTTGGCTTATCTTAAAATCCATAATCAAATACCTAAAATTCGGGAATCATGTTGACTAGGGGCTAGTTGATCCAATTCCCTCTCGCTTCAAATGCTATATGTTCGAAATGTGCACCAGCCGTTCAATGGATGTTTGCCACATGGTATCTCTGTGGATACAAGAGTTTCTCTCGACGAAACCTACATAACATAGCCTACCCTAAACTACAGCTATGTGTCAACAATTTTCAATTTTCCTGCAACATGTATACTAATCAAACCAAAATCCCGACACAAAAACCAACAATCTTTGCTAGCAATAAGCCTCCCCTTACACAAAACCTCTCACTATACCAAAATCTTGGTTGTTTCAGTTGTCCACCCTCCCTCACTTCTTCAATTCCTTGACTTTGAAGACTTTATAGGTTTTGAAATGTAAATCGCGTTACGTTATGTACTAGAGAGGATTTGACGAAATTTCAAAATAAAAGAGTCAAATTGGCGGGGACATGTGATTTTGACGTTTACATTATGCGGAGATGAATTAGGTTGATTTTTTTGCGGTTCTAATAATCGGACTAGAATTCTCTCCCCTTCTCTTTCCATCCCCTTCCTCTCACATTCTCTTATTTTGTTTTTCTCTTGCTATAAAAAATTAATATAAGATGTGATGTTGACGTGGCTTAACCGTGACCGTTCAAATAGGAGGGGAAGGAAAAAAAGAGTGGAGAGAATCCTACTCCCTAATAATCAATGGCCTTGTTCGTGAAATGACGACACTTTCCCTGACATTCCTGCCACATAAATCATTATAACGGATTCTCTATCATTCTTGCAGCACAAGTCATCATATCGATTCTTTGACGGAACGTATGGCAATGGGGCGTAGTGAGCGAGTTGACTTCGCGTGAATCAGGTGAGACGAAATAAGACGAAATAAGTTTCAGGGGTTAGTAAGATCGAGTTTGAGTTTCAAGAGGAGTTGCTGAAAATAAACCTTATATTCATACCTGCCTAATGCAATAGGGTAGTGCTTAAGTTCCGCAGGTGATGGGAAGGGGAAAGGGCTTAAGGTCTCAAAGCACCTGATGATTAGAGAGGTGATCGTCCATCCACCTAAAGAACAAGAGCTAGGCAACAGCCGACGGGTTTCAGGTTGGGACCAGTGCCCAGTAGACAGAGCTAATCCTTTTCCGAGGTTCCGAATACACTTTTGCAGCATACCATAAAATAAGTTTGTTTTTTAAAGGGAATTGTTATTGGCACTCCAAATTCTTCATTCTACACTCCAAACTTTCTATATTTAGAAAGAAAAATACACTTATGAAGAGTGTAGAATGAGATTTTTGGAGTGTCAATAACACTTCCCTTTTTAAATCCTTCGAATAATGTCTCAAACCTCCATAGCCAGCTTACTAGCAGTTCAAAATCAATAAATGCACAATCCTCTTCAAAAAACCTCAAAAATCAAGCATACAATATCTTGGATTCTTTACAGAAGCTATATAAAATGTAAGCGGGAAAATATGGAAACTAACCCCGTGAGTACATCCACAAAAGTTTTGCAAGGGGATTACACTTTGTGACAAAGTCTAATCCCCATGCAGCTTGTCGCGGATGAGCATCTTTTTTTTTTTTTTGTCAAAATTCAGTAAATACTTCAGAGTAGCTTTCAGTGATTACGAATCAATTTTTAACAAAATTTGAGAGCAATTGGAGAAACTAATGAACCTTACAAGAGAAGCATCAATGGCGCCTTTCACCAACCAAACTTTTTCAGCAAATCCCGGGTTCTCTTCCTCATTCGAGTAAAAACTATGATCACGAGAGCGATGATCCATGGAGGGAAGTTACCTCCAGTAATGTTTAATTTCTGGATCCATTGCGGAGGATCCCTCAAAACCAAAGTTATCAGGATGGTCATAAAAGCTACTCCAATTAAGATTTTCGTCACTGGTTGGATCATGGAATCCTGCATTAAGAGAATATGAACATACAAGAACTCAGTAGCAGAACTGGCACCAAAAGAATACTGGAAGTGTCACTGTTTCACTTTAATGAGAGAACAATTGTTCCTCTTTCAGTATTCGTGATCAGAAGGAAATGGGAGTATGGAAACACAAATTATACAGAAAGGTAACAATTCCTTACAGACTGCTCATAAAATAGACGACAAACAAGGTACGAATTGAAATCCTAGAGATGGATTTAGTGGGCAGTTATTCATGTTACAGTTAACAACACCGCTGTGTTGTTGTGGCACAGTGCTATTAGCACGGTGCCTAAACCCAATCACTTTAAGGGGGTGATTGCACATTTGCTCGTCATAAAAATGGGCTTAAGCATCCACCAAAACAACGACGTGAAATCCTATTTTTTAGGAATATGTGGTCCTAAAACTCGGTGTTTATCAAACAAACAATCAAAGCTCTACAAGATGAATCACGTAGGGTTCTTAGGGGCATTTAAATCATTTACATGCTTAGACCACAAATGAAATGCAGCAAGTTAAACTAATCGAAACATGAAAACCGATGGCGATGGCTCGAATTCAACCAAGTAAGTTGCTAATATCTCTTGCTCTAAATTCTAAAGCCTCTAATTGTAAGAGGAACTACTATATTGCTAACTGAGAGTGACAACTGAAAACACATATATAACTCCAAAACCAAAAAACATTAAATGTATTTACCCTAATATATCTCTCACACATGCAAAGTAAATTTATTTAAAAGGAAAATTAATGAAAAAGGCTTGAAAACTTTAAGGGTTAATAATAAGGACAAAATAAAAGATAAAATGAATAGTACATGATTGAGTTTTTAGTGTAAAAATATGATTTTTTTTGCTAGAATGAACAGTACTTTCGTTAAAACTCCCTTATTTAAATACAATACAATTCACTACAAAAAAAATATACAATGCAATACAATTTTCTCGGCATCCAAACAGATAATTCATCTGACTAATTTTATCAATTGGGTTTTGGCAATCATGTTCTAACAAAAGGTGAATCTTATAAAATTTTACCTTAGGCTCTCCGTCGATGTGAACCGTGGCTCCATCTCTATACGGCAGCATAGACCTGCCGTTTCTAGGGTTAAACCGGATCGGAACCCCGCGACCCGATTCGGTATTGAAAGCGTAAAGCGATTTGAATCCATACTTGTCGAGAATGTCTCCGACCTCCAACTGGTTCTGGTCCCAACCTCCCAGACTCGACTTGAACGTGTCGATCGGGCCTTTCCCTTGTCGATACAGGCAGACTTCCACTTCTGGAACCTTCGTCCTCGCAGTTTTGAGATTCGGATTAGGAGAAGACCCGTCGGATTTTGGACCCGTTTCCTCGATTTCCACGGTTTTGTTGTCGGCTTTCTCGTCCATTTTTTTGGATTTTAGGTTGCAATATTTTATGTCCAAGTTTGTGTTGTATTATTTATAGGTTTTGTTTTTGAGGTGCGCATCGGAGGCATCAAAGGCAAACGGGTCAACACGCACATGCTTGCAGGCGGTTCACCTTTACGTCCTCTATAACTCATGGATTTTAGCCGGGCCTATTCAATTGAGATTTTAAAAAGATTTTAATTTTTGTTAATGAATTTAGATCTATTTAATTTGAATGGTAAATAATTCTCTGAAATTCAATTTGTATTCAATCAGAATTTTAAGATATTTTATTAAAATCTTTAGAAATTCAAGTGTATCGAATTAGGATTTTAAAGAAGTTTATAACATTCCAGGTGCATTCAATTAGGAATTTATTTTTAAGAATTTTAAAAAGTTGAGAGAATTGAAGAGATTTTGTAGTGTATTTTAAAGTTTATAACCAAAAAAATTTAATCAAAACATTTTGTTACCCGCGCCTGATTTTTTTTTTTTTTTTTGTTGGTCAATTTATCTGCGTCCGGTAGGATTACAAGATGCATATTGTTTTGTGAAAAAAAAAAAAAAAAACTCTTGTATATTAGTATGAATTGGGAGCCTAGATGAGTAGCTACAGTTTTGATGAAATATGAATGAGAGATTCTCTGTTGGAATGCATTTGTTGTCACTGCTCTGAGACGTATAAAAAGTAGAATTAACAAGACTTAATGCCCCATGAAAGATCAGTTAATTCAGTTTACTTGTCACACAAGAAACTAGATATATCCATGCTACAGTTCTTCCCAATGTAAAGAACAGTGTTGAGAATAGGAATCTTGTGATGGGTTTATCAGCTAGTAATCGGTAATGGACTTGCTTTTGAGTTTCTGCAGTATTTATTGCGTTTCTTGTGCCGAGAAACCAGATAATCATGTGCATCTCAGTCTGCTTATTCCGCGATTACACTGAAAAATAGTCTCCTATTCATCCAAAAGAAAATCTACCAGTATTCAATTGATCAATGATCAATAAGCCAGAAAAAAAGGAGGAGAGAGTAGCTAAAGAAGATGATGGACAAGGAAAATGTAACTAGCTGTTTACAATATGCTTGGTTGCATGCATATTTTGTGTGCATACACTCGTATGTGCGATTAAGAAACTTGCTAACTAATTAGCCAGTGCCATTCTCTGTACTGTGTCCTGATTTGCTGAAACAATATGAGGAATCCAACCACCCTGCATTCTTTGCTCGTTCAACGTAATGTGTAAATTGTTTCTGGGCATTAGGAACATCCAAAGCCAAATCATCTAGAGACTCTGCAACTCTACCAAACCCCTTTGCCATTTGGTTCATTGTGATGAGTCCAGAGCCAAAACATACCTCCAGCAAAATCCAAAGTCTCTCATTCTTCTTTTCCATAATCGTCACCAGAGCTTTTTTGACAACCTCATGGTTGAAAAATGGCATGCCTAATTCCTTCATGCAGCGGCAAGCCTCTCTTACATCCCCTCCAGACTCAAACTCTTCCAGCAACTTCCCAATCTTGTCCTTCACATCCTCAACTGCCCATCCAGGTCTGCCACCACCACCCCAACACCTTAATATCCGCTCCCCAGAAAGCCGAGCCTTTAGCAATGACTTGGCCATTTTAAGGACCTTGCTCCCAATTGACTCTTGTGCCAAGCACTGACTTCCAATCTCTTCCAAGTTCTGTGGGGCTAGAATTTCGTCCACCACAGATCTAGCGAGAAACATTGCAAGATCTTCGACAACTACTGGATTATCCAGAGCTGTGTCATCTGCAGATTCTAGTAACATCACAAACCCATTTACAACATCATCAGCTGGAAAACACAGGGATGACAGTAAAATGGATGCCATTTCTTTCTCTCTGTTCTTCCGATCCATTGCTAGAGTTATCAATCTTTTAACAAAGATAACATTCAGCTCAGGTGAATAAGTACTATTCTCAGACTCTAGACTACTGTTTACTTTTGAGATATCCCCAGATAAGTACTCTTGAATAATAGATTGGGAACACTATCTTCTAAAGATCGCTTTTCTGGTTGCAGAGAGAGTGATTTCAAAGATGAAGCACACAACCAGCCCTCTGATGCTGCCTTGGAGATCAATGACTGCAATATACCCCGTGCATTTGGTATGTCGAGTGATAAGTCGTCAACATAGTCAATCATCCTACTAAAGCCTTTTGATACTTGACTTGAGTTTATTAAACCTTCTTCAGCAGCTTCTTTCAGCAAATCTAGTAGCTGGCCTTCAACTTGACACCTCTCCATTGCCATTACAAGAGCTCGTTTAACTATTTCATGGTGAAAAAAAGGAACTTTCAAATCCTTGATGCATCTGCACGCCTCTTTCTTCTCACCACTCACTACATACTCTATCAACAAATCATTAATCTTAGCTTTGACATCCTCCACAGTCATTTTCTTGCTACCTCCCCATCGCCGCTCAATGATTTCTGCATGGAGCGGGGCTCCTAAGTAGCCCTTTTCAGCTCTTTTCAATACTTCAATCCCTTTCGAATCTTTGGGTAAATAGTTCATTTGTTTCTTCAAGAATGCAGGAGGAAGTATGTCATCAACCACTGCTCGGGCAATGAACAGTGCAAGGACATCAACTGTATCTGGTATATCCACAATGAAGTCATCCGCAGATTCTATCAATTTGCAGAACCCCTTGTAAACTTGTGGGGGGTGAATGTAGTCAGCATATAGTCCAGATAAAAGAACAGCAGCCATTTCTTTTTCTTTATCATGCCTATCCATCGCCTTAGAGACAAGCTTCTTTACGAAATAGTAGTTGTATGTAGGCCTATCAAGCTCTCTAAGTTTATTTGCAGTCGAGGTAATGTCATCAGTAGCAAAGTATTCCTCCACTACTATTGTAGCTTTCTTTTTGTACTCCTCAAAATCGACCCTCTCTTTTCTTGCATCGGAATTTTCACATTCCTGCAACCAATACACGTAATTGGTAAACACAATGAAAATAAGACAATCAATATTGAAGATGGCAAATAAACTGATCATTTTTCATAACAAGATCCAAAAAGAGTTAAATATGAAGGTGTGAGCTGTTCAGTTACTTACCTCACTGCTATTGAAGTTTGGGTCATTCGGGTCAGCAGTGAAACTGTCATCTTTATCAAGTAACCCGCCCCAGGTGCCTTTAGCCCCAGAACCACCTGCATTATGATAATCTTCATAAAATTAAGAGTAAAAACCTAATTTTGAATTTTGACATTCAGAACTCTTTGCTTATTAACCATCAGATAATGGTAAATGCCTAGAGTTAACTTTCCAAGGCACACGTCAGGTAACAATATGTAGCTATACGACATTGTCTAAAACATTGTTCGCTAGTGCCTCTTGCTAGCAATTATATAATGCGAAAGAATGCCTTCAACCCGAATCCATGAGAAAATTTCGAAAGTGTAGTTTACCCTTTTTAGGACGGCCATCAACTGCAGAATGTGAATGTCTATCATGCTTGAGTGGAGTTCCTTTTCCATGTTTCCCCTGAATCTTTGGAGACTTTGGGGACTTTGAAGATTTAGGGAACTTATGGGACCTTGGAGAAACGGGCAATGGAGACGCAGATAATGGATCTGCACTTTCTGAAGCAGATCGGTGCAGCTCCCGATGCTCCTTTGATACAAACCCATCACTGAAGTCCATTCTGCTTATCTTTTGAACTCAAGCCTGCTCACTCAATAGTTTTCAAGAGGCAACATATAATACCTTCTGTTTGTGATGGGTAAAACCGAATAAATCGCAAGCTCTCTGCTGTGATCACCAGCACCAATCTCCAATATGTTTACTACGTTGTTAATCTATTATTTCTACGGAGAATGCCTCAAAATTAAGAATCAATTAGAGCCTGTTTCACAAGAAGAATAAAACAATTCAATGGTCAATAATACTAGGACATCTTCAGCAATTGCTCCATATCTAACAACAATCGAGTTCATGCGCAGACAACTCAGGTGATTAACGAATATGTGAAAGACTAATGAGCATAAGTTGTAGAATGTGTTGAATCACTTAGCCAACCATTCACCAGCGCAATCACACAAAATATTTATACAGGACGTCCCTTCGATACTTGAGACGCAAGAAACGTACAAGTACAATGAAATCTTTGCATATAATACACAAGATTCACCATTAAATGAATTCTCCTGAGAAAGTTTAAATTCAACGTCACCTCACTTTCTTCCTGCCAATGCCATGTTGGGAAAGAAGAAAATGCAGGTCTGCAACAAATTCAAGAAACACACAATTATATAAATAATCAGAAACTAAAGAGCTATTGGGCAAACACATAAGATATGTAGATGGAAAAATGAGAATAAAAGCAAAAATCAAAGATATATAACCATGATCAGAAATCGAAATCGAAATCCTACAAGGGCCTATAAGATGTGGGACTATTCCCTATATAACATATTGCTAATTAGTTTTATGGTGAAATCTCAATTTTTATCAGTAATAGTGCATGAAAATGATGATATCATAAAAATTATTAGTGGAGCGTGAGAGGGCTTTCTTAAGTTTACGAGAGAAAACTAATAATGTTTCAATAGAGAAAAATGAGATTTGATAGAAGAATTGTAATAGCTCATGTGGAGCTAGGCGTAAGGAAAGGGAATTTATTACCCTTTTGGGGAAAGTACGGGGGAATTTTAGTTATGTAAGGTTTTCTGGTCGAGTGAGTATTGAAGGAATTTTTCAGACTCCATTAAGCTTAAGGTGACTGATTGTTTACTTTAGTGGTAGTCCAGAGTTCATGCCCTTCGCTAACAGTTTGGGGCATGACATTTTTGATGTGGTGATTTACATCTATGATGTTTAAAATCGATAAAATCAGCATCTGAATTTGTTCACAATCAATCATTTTGATCATTTCATACAAATTCTGCATTAAATAAGAATAAAATAACAAAAACGCCCTCAATTTTTGCCAAATTTTTTTTTTCCTTTACGCCTTTGGTGCAACAGGGTTGTACTTCCTGAATTCAAGAGATGTCCAGTCCTTCAGTGGAACAGAGTTGTCCTTGCCAGTCCTTTAGTGGAACAGAGTTGTCCTTGCCGAATTCAAGAGATGTCCAGTGTGATGGTTCAGCTTTAGCCAGGCGAATTTCAACTTCGGTGGACAGAACGTCAAATCTGCACTTTTCAGGTATTATCTTTCCAAATAAGCGAGGCTGAAAATAATATGTATGTTCACCAGCAACATCAATGCTAACACTTAGTATTTGTTCACCAAACTCAACATTAACGTCTTTGGCTGGTATGCCCTTGGCGAATATAGTCACAACCACTTCTTCTAGCTTCTGGTAGAATTAAAGCCCGTACTTTGGTTTGACAGATGCTACGGCCAACTCCAAGGGGTCATAGATGGACACCTCCTTCCCACGCATTTTGAGATCGGAAGCCATGGGCGGACAACTGTCCGTGTGGAATGAGGGAGATGGAAGAGTCTAGAAAAAAAGTATACAACTATCGTTAATTGTTGATTTCTTTACATCTTTGAGATAAGAAACTAAATACAATTTATAGTATTTAATAAAATACAAAATACGTTGATAAATTAATAAATTTTTAATTTATCGTTTATTTAATATTTTGCTAAATAATAGTCTTCCTGGGTCTCGAGGCTATTAATTTAAAGAAGTTTAATTATATAGAAAATCAAAAATAAAAACAGGACAAAAAATAAAAATAACCAAAACAGTTCTTAAGAACTTTTCTTAAAAACAATTTTCTTTAAGAATCAAAAACTTGTTTGGGATGCGAATTAAAAATTTTAAATTTTACAACTCAAACTGAACAAAGAAATCCAAAAAGAAGGGTCGAGGGAGAAAGAGAAGAGACGAGGAAAGCAAGTAAGATGATTGGATGAAAGAGAAAGAAGAGAGGATCGAAGGAGATAGAGAGGAAAAGGAATGAGAGAAAGAACCGAGAGAATGAAGAAAACGGATTGAAGGAGAGACGAAAATGATCGGAAAAAAAAAGAAGGGGGCGAGAGAAGAAAAGAGATAGATTTGGAGTAAGAGGGGAGGAGGGAGAGAAAGAAAAAAAGTTAGTTTAAAAACTCACTTTTTGTGTTTTTGGAGAATAAACTATATTTTTGAGTTAGTTTTGAATTCAGTTTTTGAAAATAGTTATACCAAACAAGTTTTTAAGGCCTAAAACTTGAAAATTATTTTTGAGTTTAAAAAGTTGGATTCAAGTTAAATACCAAACATGCCCTAAACTTAGGTGCTAAAATTTGGCAAATATAAGATATAACTCTAATAATTTCGGAAGTACAAACCTCGTCAGACATAGTATTGCTTGGTACGGCAACAATCTCGTCCTTGCTAGAGTATGCGTCACCGCCATCACCATCATCCCAGACTAGATTAACTCCTGTTTTCATCAATCGCCACATCCCACCCAATCTTGTCGTAACTGCAGAAATCGAGACTTCGTCCCCACTTTGCAAACGGAGTACATCATTTGATAATACACTTTGCAAACGGAGTACACGACCAGTGAAACTGGATGAAGATTCTCGCGGGATGTGCAAAGCCTTACCCTTGGTAATATTTGTAACAGTAAATCCAGGACAACAGCGGTTGAAAACACAGCACAGAGTCAATCCTCTAAAATTACGACCCAAATATTGGGGCACTTTAAAACGAACATCATTGGACTTACGAATACCAACAACCTGGAACCACTCTGGAATATCATAAACTCCATTGAGAAAAATAATGCCACCATGTCCGAAGGAAGTCAATCCCTAGAGCATACCATGTAAAGCCAGATTAATTTGTAGAAGCAAAAGTCTTAATTATGCATGCGTGTGTCATGTACAGTGCCTCTGTGGGCGTGTGATAGAAAGAGCAAGAGAATACAGCTCTCAGAGAGAGATCTGTAGGATGTTCTTCCTAAAACTCAGCATGTACACGTCATTCTTATGCATAAGTAATATATTCTAGTATATGCATGTCTTACGCGTGTATCTGTGCATGTTTATGTGTGCGTGAGAGAGAGAGAGAGAGAGAGAGAGAGAGAGAGAGAGAGAGACCTGTATGATGTTCTTCCTAAACGCAGCAGTGAGATTGGTGCAGCCTTCCATATGAATCCTTCTCATAGTGTTTAACGACTCATGCAAGCCTAGAATCTCAGTGAGTTTGGGGGAGAAATCTAGATGCAGTTCAACCATACCCGACATTTCCGAAAAATTTGGCATTTTTCCAAGTGAAATGCAATGATTCGCTCTCAAGATTTCCAAATTTGTTGGTAAATCTGGGATTTCACGAAGATCCTTGCAAGAACTCAAACGTAACATTTTAAGCTTGGAGAGTCCACTGAGGCTCGGTAGGATATAAAACAAATTGCCATCAAGCTCCAATATTTCTAAAGAAAATAGACTCCCAAGATCCTTAGGGATTGCATCATCAGTTAACCGGCAGTTTCTAAGGCCTAAAAATGTCAGGTTCTTCAATCCTACTATTGAAGATGGTACTTGCCTTACCATTGTATGGCATGCTTGAAGTGTTGTCAATGATACCATCCCCCCTAAGCTATCATCCAGCATTTTAAAACATGAACAGCCTTTAAGAATAAGAGTCTCAACTGACCTTGACTTATAGAAATCCCGTGGAAAATACTGAAGCGTCTTGCAGCCTTCAAGATTTACCAATGAAAGTCTTTCAAGATGCCCAATGGATGGGTGAATCTGAGACAATTTTCTACAGTTTACCAATATCAGTTTTTCAAGATTTGGGACTTTGGAAAGATCTGGTGATTCTGTTAGGTCATGGGAATAACTGAGATTGATGATTTTCAGATTCTTGAGCAGCTGCTAGGAAAAAACAGATAACAAAATAAAAATTCAAATACAAGAGAGAAAGCAAGATATTGGTATTCACAGAAGCTGAAGAAAATAATTAATAATTTGTTTGAGATCGTATCATACCACGTCAGTATCCTCCCAAACTCGTTTGAGTTTGCTACAGCTCAGGTCAACAGCAACTAGGTTTGGCTGATCGAAATCTAAAGGTATGACCTCCAGAGGAAATCGATGCCAACACAACCATCTTAACTCTTTGGAAAATTTGTTGTAACTTCCATTGAGCTCTGTGTTACTGAGTTTGAGCAATCTTAGACTCCGCATCTTTCTAAATGCTTCTGTACTTGAATTAAAAGACGTAACTAAAGCAAGTCCTTCAATTGCCACAGTTCCCTATTCAAGGAAAAGAAAAAAGGAACAAAGTAAGACAAAATTTATTTTCACGTGACAAGAGAATTTATACACATGAAGAAAGCAATGAATTAGATGCATGAACAAGAATTCACTTGTGATTTACATTTTACCAAATTAATTAGGTATCTCAGTCGGCATCGGTTACACGGTGTTACTCTACGTATTACTAAACCCTTGGCACACGCGTGTGCCTTTAATATTGTTTTGGACTTCTATTTCTGAAATTAAAAAAGGAAAAATATGGGTGGAGGGTTGGAGGGGTGAGTGGTAACTGCTTCAGCATCTACTGGTTGGGTTTGGCGTTTTTAATTTTAAAAGTTAATTATTGAAATAATAGGTGGCACATAGTTATCCCTTAATGAAGTTCATATTTAACATAAGATTTGATTGCCGAAGTACTTACAGATTGTTTCACCAATATGCGTTTTACATCCACATGATACCACAATCTACTACGTTCTCCAGGATTGTCAGGGCATTGTGCATGTACGATTTCTCTGGCCATGTCTCGAATCAAGTTATGCATCATCAGATTGCCTTGTGTATCAACAGTTACAAGGCATTGATCTTGGAGTTCTCGAATTCCTTTTTCTGGATATAAGTCACAGCCATCCAATATTGTCGTGACATCGTTCTTGTTCATTCCAATAAAGAAACAGCCTATATCCAGGAATACATCCTTCACCAGGTCATCATTTAGCCTATCATAGCTTGTCTTAATATTTTCGAGAATTACCCTATAAGGCTGTGAGCTTTTCCATTCATCCAGTATAGTTCCCCATCCACTTGTGCTTGTTGAACGTAGATAAGAACCTAAGACTTCAAGTGCTAGTGGCAAACCTCCACAGTAGTCAACAGCTTCTCTTGAGAGCTCAACGTACTCTTTATTAGGATAATTCTTTCTAAAGGCATGCCAACTAAATAGCTCAAGAGCTTCTTCTTTATTCATTTCTTGCAAAGGACATATCACCTCCACGTTAAGTATCTTTAGCAAATGTTGATCCCTTGTTGTTACAATAATTCTACTTCCTGGGCCAAATGAGTCATGCCTTAGAGCTAATGCATCTAACTGTGCATCGCGGTCTACGCCATCTACTATAACAAGTACTCTTTTGTTGCCAAGTCTTCTTTTAATCTCCTTGATCCCTTCATAGATACTACTAACCTTCATGTTTCCCGATCTCAAGATATCAGAAAGAAGTTTGTTTTGTGAATCAACCAGTTCCTTAACTTTTCTCACATTTGGAAGAAAACTTGTACCATCAAACATGTGCTGATATTTGTTGAAAATTACTTTTGCAACCGTTGTTTTACCCAGTCCGCCCATACCCCAGATTCCAATGATACGGACATCATTTGATCCTCCAACATCTAAATAATTACTGATTTCTTGCACGCGAGAATCTATTCCAACTGGGTGTACGGCTACGTCCAAGTAATTGTTCTTCAGTTCTCTAGTACTGAATCCTTCATACCTGGTAGGTAAAATTCAATTCAAAATTCATCAAAAGTAAGATCTACTTAAAAAATGGCACAATTAAATTGAACTAATATCTTACTCACTATGACTACAATGCTTGAGAGTGGAAGATTTGAAAGCCCAAATCAAAATCTTCAAAAACCATTAAAGCATTATGAACTTCAGAACTTATATTTATGTATGCATAAATGTGTAAAATCAAATATTTGATTCATGTGGCTCGCTCAATATCTGACCATAAATAACACAGATTTCTCATGGAAGAGTCTGGAAGCTCTACATTGCAATGTTTAAAATCAAATACCCTAAGCCGTAGTTATATAAGTTCATTGTTTGTTGACATTTGATAAATATGAGAGTTAAATAGACCAATACATTATGTAGCCAATTAATAACTTCTGCAAGAAGGAACTAAGGTACCGCATACTTGTGTATGAAAAAAAAATACAAAATACGGGAAAGGAAAAAAGAGATAAGAAAGTACCCATCAGCTCCCAAGAACCAATCCGGATGTAGGCCAAAATCATAGAGATTAAAGTCTGAATCATGCATATTTTCCTTCATCTCTTTGTCCCATACTAGATTAACCCCTATTTTCTTCACTCTCACAGAAGCATCTGCGGTTTCAACAGGCATTACAACTATATCGACCTTGTCCCCTCCTTGCAAACTTAGCACATAGTTCGATATATGCCCCTGCCAAAGATAATGGTCATCAAGTGTACAGGAAGTTGGTACCGAGGCATATGTTATCCGGGCGAGCAAAGCAGTACGCTTGGTTTTATTGCTAACGATAATGCCGAGAGGACCTTCACGTTGTGTCTTTGAAGAGTATATGCAGCACAGAGTCAACCCGCTAAAATTGCGACCAACAATTTGAGGTATGTGAATACTGACCGGATCCGGATCACCCTTGACAAAATCAAACCAGTCAGGAATATAATTTCCATTGAGAAAAATGCCACCATATCCACAAGAAGTCCATCCCTGTACCATGTAGAGCCAGATTTGTAACAACAATACATTGTTATGCATGCATGTGTCATATATATGGTGTCTTATACAAGTGCTTCGGTGTGTGGTAGAACGAGAAAGAGAACAGACTAGAGAGAGAGAGAGAGAGAGACCTGAAGGATGTTCTTCCTAAAATCAGCAGTGAGATTGATGCACCCTTCCATATGAATTCTTGTCATCGAGTTTAATGACATCTCCAAGCCCGGAATCTCAGTGAGTTTGCAGGAATGACTTAGATACAACTCTCTCATATTCGACAATTCTGAAAAATCTGGCACTGTTTCTAATGCAGTGCACAAACCCGCTCGCAAGACTTTCAAACTTGTTGGTAAATTTGGGATTGCATGTAGGTTTGTGCAATCATCTAAACACAATGTTTCAAGCGTAGAAAGACCACTGAGACTTGGTAGGCTACAAAAACTATTTTTTCGAAGATCTAAATCTTCTAAAGAAATTAGACTCCCAAGATCCTTCGGGATTTCATCATCGGTTAAAGAGCAGCATCCAAGATCTAATTTCCGTAAAGAGTTTAAGCCATGAAAAGAAAGGGGCAAAAGACTAGTTGATGGTGACTCTTTCACTCCATATTGAGATGAAAACCTCAACTTTAGTATTTGTCTTATAGGTGAGCCATCTGCTGTCTTAAGGTAACTCTTTCCGAACCCTTCAGCCAAGTCTTCAAATCTTGAACAGCCGTTAAGAAGAAGAGTTTCAATAGACTTGGAATTAAAGAAATTCAGTGGGAGATCCTTGAGCATTTTGCAGCCTTCAAGATTTACCAAAGTAAGCCTTTCAAGATTCCCAATGGATGAATGAACCTCGGACAAACTCTCACAATCATTCAAAATCAATTCCTCGAGATTTGGGAGTTTTGAAAAGTCTGGTGTTTGTGCCAGGTTATGGGAATGACTGAGATTAAGAAGCTTCAACTTCTCGAGCAACTGTTAGACAAGAAAAAAACCAAAATAAATACAAACGGAAAAGAGGAAGCAAGGAGTTCATGTTTATAAAACTTGGAAGAAAGAATAAATAATTTGGTTGAGGCCATATCATACCAAATCGGAATCCTCCCAAACTCGTATGAGTTTGCTATAGCTCAGGTCAATAGCAACTAGGTTTGGTTGATCAAAATCTTTTGGTATGACCTCCAGAGGAAATCCATGCCAACACAACCATCTTAACTCTTTGGAAAGATTGTGGTAACTTCCAGTGAGCTTTATGTTATTGAGTTTGAGCAATCGCAGACTCTGCATGTTTCTAAACGAGTCTGAACTGAAGCTACGCTCATCAGACTCTTGCACATCTAAAGCGAGTCCTTCAACGTCTTCCGTTCCCTATTACATATAAATAATTAAAAGTTAAAATAATAAAAAAAAAACAAAGAAAAGGGTTATTGGCACGGGAAAAGATAATTAATTCATATATCAGAACCACAAAGCCCTGAATTGGATGGATGAACCACATGAGAGGTAGACAATTAGACAATATAGAACATGGGACCTCTCATAGGCAATTTTTATTATATATCTACTAGGATGTGCTTATATATATATGTGTATATATATATATATATCTACGCTATGTACTTATATATATAGGGGTGTGCTATCCACACACCCCTTTTTACTTCTCTCACACCCCTTGTTAATTTCTGTCCTTTGATCTTCTTCAATTCATCCGATCCGACGGCCAAAATTTAAAAAGGTGTGAGAGAAGTAAAAAGGGGTGTGTGGATATCACACCCCTATATATATCTACTATAATGTGCACACATGTCTGGATAATAACCATAGAGTTGTCCTTTACAACTGTCTACATTAGTTAGGCATCTTTAGCAAGCTTCTGTTACGGGTATCATATTTAACAAATTGCACTTAAGAAGAGCAGGACATGTTGATTCTGCTATTTAATTTGAGAAAATTCAATACAATCGGCTCCTTTGTTGTCTCTTACAGGTTCCTTTCTCTGCCACATTAGTATGCGCATTTAACATCAAATTTAATTGCAGAAAGTACTCACAGATTGTTTTGTCAATACGTCTGTTATATCTTCATTATGCCACAATCTACTACGTTTTCCAGGATTGTCAGGGGATTCTGCACACACAATTTCTCTGCCCATGCCTTGAATCAAATCATGCATCATGAGATTGCCTTCTTTATCAACAGTTACAAGGCATTGATCTTGGAGTTCTTGAATTCCTATTTCTGGATAAAACTGACAGCCATCCAGTACTGTCATGACATAGTCCTTGTTCATTCCAGTAAAGAAACAAGAGATATCAAGGAATATGGCCTTCACGTCATCATCAGTTAGCCCTTCATAGCTTATTTCAAGTCTTCTGTGAATTACCCCATAAGGCTGTGATCTTTTCCATTTATCCAGTACAGTTTCCCATTCGCTTGTGCTTTTTGTACGTAGATAAGAACCTAAGGCTTCAAGTGCTAGTGGCAAACCTCCACAGTAGCCAACAGCTTTTCTTGAGAGTTCAACATACTCTTCATTAGGATAATTCTTTCCAAAGGCATGCCAACTAAGTAGCTCAAGAGCTCTTCTTTCATTCATTGCTGGTAGAGTACAAATCTTATCCACATCAAGTATCTTTAGCAAATGTTCATTTCTTGATGTTATAATAATTCTGCTCCCTAGACCAAAGGAGTCAGGTTTTATTGCCAAAGTATCTAATTGTTCTACACTGTCTACACCATCAATTACGACAAGTACACTTCTCTTGCGTAACATTTGTTCTATCTCCTCGGTCCCTTCATCCATAGAACTTATCACTATGTAGGCCGGTTTCAAGATATCAGAAAGAAGTTGTTCTTGCAAATCAACCAGTTTCTTTTCCCTCACATTTTGAAGGAAACTTGCACCATCAAAACTATGATGATGTTTGTCGAAAACAGCTTGTGCAACTGTTGTCTTACCCAGTCCGCACATACCCAAAATTCCAATTATGCGAACATCATTTGATCCTCCAACATCTAAATGCTTACTAATTTCTCGAACACGAGAATCTATTCCCACTAGGCTGGTGGCTACCTCTGAGCATGTGGTGCAGCTCAGTTTTTGAGCGATCTGAGCAATAACGTTCCTGATAAAGCTTCCTTCATGCCTGGGGGTTAAAATTGAACAAAGCAAAAGTAAAACATTTATTATGCAACTTCAAGATTACATTAATCTTTCAAAATTTGATGAGTCAAAATCTCCGGATACCATTACAATTTCTTAAACTCAAATCTTGGTTGTTAAAATTCAGCAAAGCAAAAGTGAAAACTTAAGGGGCAGTTTAATAACCATTTCGTTTTCGGTTTTCAGTTTTTGTTTTCACTTTTTTGAAAACTAAAATCTTATTTCTTAACAACTTTCAACTTTCAGAAAAATGAGAACTGAAAACAAAAAATAAAAACTGAATGCCAAATTGTGAAAACTGAAAAAAAACCATAACAAGAAGCTTCATTTTTTGTTTTACAGTTTTTCTTTAAAACTCAAAACTGAAAGTAAAAATTAAAAATATCAAACTAACTTTAAAACTTATAAGCCTGATTTAATCATTATAAATAAATAAATGAAAAAAAAGGGACCGGAAATTTAAAGCACACAAATAAAGAAAATAAAAAGTTTACCCGTCAGTCTTCCTCAAATTTAATTCGGCCAAACTTACAGCTTCATAAAGAGCGTCTATCCAATGAAGCATCTTTTCACCCTTAACCTTCTGAAACTTCTGCATAAAACTACCAACCTGGTTCCGGACATCTAAGGGATCAACATCATATAAAATTGGAAAAAACATTAGACCCAGTCTTTTTCCGCACTCCATGATCTTCACCAGCTCCTCGAGACACCACTCGGACATCAGATACCCGCTTGAGAATACGACGACGGCAACCTTAGACCTTTCGATTTCTTGAATCAGACGTTCTGGTATACCTCCATTACTCTTTTCTAGTTTGTAATCGTACATGAAGACGTTGAATCGGTGATGTTTTAATGAACAGTAAAGGTGGCCCGTGAAGGTCCTGCGTATGTCTTCACCTCCACAACTCAAGTACACGTCGTACCTGCAATCCTCTTTGGAGGATGAATCCATCAATTCTTACTCCAGGGATTTGTTGGCAGGCAGCACAGAGCAAACTTGAGATCTACAGAACCGTAAAGGAAAAGTAAACTCAAAACTCCGAAAAGAAAAGTCGGAACGGGCAAGTAATGACTCAATTACGATAAGATCCATCCACCCATTTTTGTTTTTGATCCAACGGTACAAAAGTGCTCAGCAAGGAAGAAAATATTATCTTTTTTAAAACCAAATGTTTGCTTTTTTAACAAACCAAATATATGTTTTTTTAACACACAACAGCGTCTATCACTACCAGAGCGTGGGAGTAGACCAAATTTTACAATAAGCTTCCACAGTATTGTTGCCAAATTGCTTTTGACAAAAATCAAATTTAAAATCTTTCGCTTAGAAGTAAAAAAGAATATCACTAAACATAGTACTAAAAGATTAAACCAAATGTTTGTTAAAAACAAAATAACAGCCGCATTTCCATAAAAAAAATAACAGTTGTCACCCAAGGGGCTTTTCTCTTTTAATGAATGCTTTTTCTATCCAAAAAAAAAGACAAAAGGTATGTTAATGGTGCTACATCGTCTCAATCGTTATCTAGTTTAGTACAAGCAACACATGCCTGCACGCAATGCCGCTAGTTTTAAAATTGTTTCTGGTTTTAAAATTGTTTTCAACGTGTGAAATTATCAAAATCTATTCTCATACTTGTGTTCAATATGGAACAAAAGATAGGTGCTTGTAGAATATATTACATAGCAAAAGTTTGGAATTAAGATGTTCATATAGATATAATACACAATAAATAGGAAAATATCTTGTTTTTCCATGTCCCAACTTTCATTCGTTCCTCAGTATTTCACTCTTCTCTTTACCAAAAATCTTTTGAGTTTAATAACTACCACTTAAACATGTTAACACATCCATAAGCTGACTAATTCTAATTGGTCTCATCATACACTTGTTAAATATTTATATGAAGAAGAATTAGCCAATTCTAATTAGCAACTGCTAATCAAACTGCAAAAGCAACATATGAGTTTTCCTGACTTCAAACATGGAACCAACAGAGTCAAATGCCTTGACATGAATTATGAGAACAAACCCATTACAATATCATAAATCATAACTCAAAGCTAAATCAAAAAAGTATGACAACACAGTTGATTTTTTTATATGTTGCAGGGAGTATAAATAAATCCATATATAAAACTAATAAAACCAATAGAAAAGTGAATAGTAATTTTGATGTCACCAAGCTTCAACAAAAATATTTAGACACAGAAACCCCAAGACAAAAAAATTCAAAAGCATTCCAAAATAATGCATCAAATAAGACAAGGGCATTTTCATCATTTTAACAATGCTTTTTTTTTAAATTAATTTTGTTGTGCTTTTTTTTTTTTTAATTAGTGCCTTACAGCAATTATGTGATTCAATTTTTTTAAAGTAAAATACAAAAAACTACCTTAATTATTAACATCACGACACTTTCATATCTCATCTTTAGAATTTGGTCCAATATTATACATTCCACTACTTTACGTTTACTTTTCAATTAAATGCTGACGTGTCTTAATTTGGAGTCCACCTTCTATTAAAAAATTATTAAAATATTATTAAAAACTAAATAAAAAATTTAATATTCTTTAAATATTAAAATAATAATAAAAAGTTGAAAACAAAATGAAAAAAAAAACATCAGTTCGTCTTTCCCCCTCCTCTCTCTTCTCCCCATCTTCATTTTCTTCTCCTCACCTACAAACCCAAAAAATCAAAAATAAAAAATAAAAATTTTGAAAACTCATCAACCCGCATGCGAAAGAACAAGGAGGAGGAAGAAAAAAAAAATTCCCCCCTCTCCACGCGGAAGAAGAAGAAGAAGGAAGAAGAAGAAAAGGAAGAAAAAAAAAAAAAAATTTTGAAAACCCATCAATCTCCTTGCGAAAAGAGGAGGAGGAAAAAAAGAAGGGAAAAAAAAAATTTGAAAACCATCAACTCCCTTGCAAAAGGAAGAGAAAGAGGAAAAAAAGGACAAAAAAAAAAAATTTGAAAACCTATCAAACTCCAAATCCACCACTCTTATCCATTCTCCAAGTCCTTTTCCGCACCCATCCTCTACCTTCTCTGCACATTCATCTTCCCATCAATAGGATCTAGTTTTTTTTTTTTTTTTTGGGTTGCACGAGCGAGAATAGTGTGGGAGTGGGGAAAGACAAATTGATTTTTTTTTTTTTTTTTGTTGAGATTTGCAAGTGGGTGAAGAAGATGAAAATGAGAAGAATAGAGGAAAGAGGAAGGGGGAGGGGAAAGAACGAAATGAGGGTTTTTTTTTTTACTTTTTATTATTATTTTAATATTTAAAAAATATTAAACATTTTTTTTCTTAGTTTTTAATATTTTTTTAATAGAAAATACGCTCCGAATCAAATCATGTTAGTATTTAACTGAAAAATAAACGACCAAGTAACGGAAAGTATAACATTTAACCAAATTCTAAAGATGAGATATGACATTAACAATTTTAAAGGATAAGGTATGAAAATGTTGTGACATTAATAGTTGAGGTAATTTTTCGTATTTTACCCATTTTTTTATTTTTAAAAATGTTCAAAACATCTTAAAAGGCATATAATGCCACTATAAAAAAAAATTCGCAGACAGATAATAATGTGATTAAATTAGTTGTCAAATGATTTTTTTTTTAACAAACGATATTATCTAAACTAAGGGGTAGGAGTGCAGGCTTAGCCTCACAATTCGATAGCAATAATATGATTCAATCATTTATTTATTAAATATTATTTTTTCTCTTTTTAAACACTTTCAAAAAAATCTTAAGAAATGTTTAATGTCAGTCATAAAAAAAAATCTCGGATAATAATGTTACTAAATTAATGTATTTCACCTTTTCCTTATCAACTGATGGATATCTTCTTCTTTGGGTCCAACATCCTCACAAATATTGAATCTAAGACATGAAATGATCAGAAATCATACAAAGTTGCAGTGAAAAAATTAACACAATCCTGGCACAATGAAATTATTACAACAGTAGGGAAGAATGAAAACGAAAAACTTGGGAAAAAATTGATAAGAAAGCATATATATTCAGTGGTTTCCGTTGGGTTTAGTGTTGAGTTGGATCTAAAATTAAGACGAATTCTCATAAGCTATTCCTTCTTCTACTTAATCAAAATGTCCCCAATGAACTGCAATTCAGATAGAACATCACTAATCCCCTTTTGGTCTCTTGGGTATTCAACTGAACACTACTACAGTCACACAAAACCCTCAATCATTATAAAAATTTCTTTCAGCCCTTTTTATCATTTTCCCTTCAATATCAAAATCTACAATTACCACTTTTTTGCCAAAACCCAG
Source organism: Pyrus communis (assembly GCF_963583255.1). NCBI lineage: Eukaryota > Viridiplantae > Streptophyta > Magnoliopsida > Rosales > Rosaceae > Pyrus > Pyrus communis. The sequence continues at coordinate 2,920,305 of NC_084805.1, forward strand.
AAAAACAAACAAAAAAATAGAGCCAGAGAAGTGAGTGTTTACACCGGATAAAACTGAGATAAATGGAAAGCAAACACATTTCAACTATTTCAGCTCTTTCCAATCTTTAACAACAATATAGCTTTTCCCTAACAACAAATATTTTCCCCTTCCACAAATTTTCACTTTCGACAGTATTTGAGTAGAAAGGTTGATGGAAAATGAAGGGAGAGAGAGTTCGGATATAAGCACTCAAAAAATCCAAAATCCAATTACCAGATTCATTCAAATGCACACAAAATAAAACACCACTACCAAACCCAGAAATTTAATCGAAGAATTCTACGAAACTTATAAGAAATTACTGAATCTCAGATAAAATTACATCAAAGAACCCATAAATTCAATGAATAATTCTCCAAACCCAGATATTTAAACTAATAATTTACTAAAACTTTTTGTTCAAAAAATAATAATAATTTACTAAAACTCAATTATTTTAAATCACAAATTTGTATCTTTACATGCAATAAGTCTATAAGGTACCTGACGCGATGAGGAATAGGTTGAGACAACCTCAACGCCGTCGCCGAAATCTTCGAATACGGGTCGGAAAAATCACAGAAGTTTTAGGGATTAAATCACAATAATCCGTAGGTTATAGAGATAAAATCTCCCAACAGCAATTTAAAAGGCCAGTTGGTGTGCAAATTTTTCCAGGTGAAGTTTTGGGGAGGCTTAGAAATCAAATCAACACAAACTTGGGGTGGAAAACATCACAGTAGTGATAGAATAAGGTGTAAGAAATCTCGGCCGCATCCTCATGCTCGTAGCAACAGAAAAGGGTTTTGTGTTTGCCGCTGAATTAAGGAACGATCCGGAGAAAATTGGGTTTAGGGGTTCTAGGGATTTGAGGGAACCGAAATTGATTTGGATGAGAAATTTATGGTTTCGATTCGCAGCGGAGGAGGAAGGAATGAAAGCGTGAGAAAATTTGGATAGGAGCAGTTTTCGGTTTGGATTGGCAGCAGAGCAAGAATTATGCGGTGGAGGAGGAAGCAACGAATTGGTGAGAATAAAATAACAAAGAACTCTCTGGAACTCCTGCAATTCCAGGCAGAGATGAAATAAACGCCCAAAGAACCAAAAAAAAGGGGTAAAAACGGAATTACACTGTATAATGAACAGTACCAAAGAAACAAAGAATGCGTAAAACCGACAACACACTGTAGAAGGAACAGTGTATTTATCTTAATTCTCTTTTTAAGTATGGAAGGGATTCTCTACCCTCCTAATCTCTTTATCATTCCATTCCCTCATATTTGAACGGTCTAGTTAAGTAATGTTAACATTTTATATTGATTTTTTTATAAAGATAATAAGACAAAAAGGAATGTGTGAGAGGAGATGATAGAAAGAGATGAGAATAGGAGGGTAGATATACTTCTTTTAGTATACATATACTAACGAGAGTGCAGTCAAATTAAGATTTGATAAGATTTTAATAAAGTTTAAAATTTAGGGTAGTTAATTAGGATTTTAAATGATTATTTTAAAAGGTTTTGAAATTATAATGTATTCAAATTCAGATTTTAAAGGGTTTTAGAGAATACATCTAAATTTAGAGGTAGTCGTTTATGATTTTTAAAAAGTCCACACAAGTTTAGATGTAGTGAAAGTTCCAAAGATTTGCAAAGATTTTAATGAAGAAGGATTTTAATAAATTTGAGAGTAGAAGTATATATAACCACCACCAATAAAATGTCACCTCAACCCCTAGGATTTCAAATCCAATAATTGCTTTCAATTTTAAAGCCCTAAGCTACTTGTCCGCATTGCCACCTTCATCATAGACTTCCTCTTTCTCCTTGTGACAGTTATGTTATCGGCACCGCGTGAGCCCCTGTTTTCACATTTATAGTTGCCCTCAAGGTGCCATAACTATAGCTTGTGCTTCCGTCTACATTTTTGGCACAATGGTTTGGCTCAAATTTAGGGTTTCTCGTAATGAAAACTGATGTCCTATGCCATCTCCAACCAAGGGCTGGCCAAAGGGCTCGTTTTAGCCCTCTGACCCTCTAAGAAATTAATATTTTAATGAACAATCCAGGTCATATTTGTCTTCGTCTCCAACCGAAGGCCAAAGGACCATAGGGCTCGTTTTAGCTCTGTCACAAAAAACCGTCTCCAACCGAGGGTCAAATGGCCATAGAGCCAAACATAATTTATTGTTTAAAAACTACAACTTAAATTCAAATCTAACAGCTAAGTGACGTCAGCTAGTCGTTGGATTTGAATTTTTCTTTTGCTATAAATAGGGTGGATATTGGGCTATAATTCACACAACTTTGAATTCAATCTATTTCAATTCAATCTCTTTCAATTCAATCTTTTTCAATTCAAGTTTGAAATGAATTCCAACTTTGGATCCTCTTCGAATTCCAACTAGGGGTCCTCATCCAATTCCAAATTGGAAGCAAAATGGACGTAAATGAGACGAGAAGATGAGGAGTCTGATGAAGAAGTTCAAGTAAGGCGCAACAAACAAAACAGAGCAGTAGCCATAATGTGTCAGCCAACTGAGGAACAACCTCAATGAGGTGGCTTTATTGCTGGTCGTTCGTACAAACCACGAAACAGAGCGATGTCGCATGCCAATTTGATGAGCAATTACTTCAACCCCAACTCGGTGTACACAGAAGAGGATTTCAGACGTCGTTTCCGGATGAGGCGTCGTGTCTTCGAGCGATTACTTTGTGATGTCCAGCAGGGCAATCCATACTTTCGACAGAAACGGGACAGAGCGGGCCACCCTGGTTTCTCACCTCATCAGAAGGTTATTGTTGCACTCCGAATGATGGTCTATGGCTCCCCAACTGATTCGATGAAAGAAACCCATGGTATGTTTGAGTCTACATGCCTTGATACTCTTGAACAATTTTGTGACATAATTGTTCATGTTTACAAAGACGAGTACCGCAGCAAGCCAAATCAAGAAGATTTGAATTAGCTCATTCGCAAAGCTAAAGACTGTGGGTTTCTGAGCATGATAGGGTCATTAGACTGCATGCATTGGGATTGGAAGAACTGTCCCACCGGATGGCAAAGAAGCTTTAGAAGAAGGTTGAGAAAGCTAACTGTTGTGTAAGGTACCATTTGGTACGTGGGACAGGACGGAACAGAGTGGGACAAGGCGTTCCGTCCCACATTTGGTGCGTCTAAAACGGGTGGAACGAGCTGTTCCACGGGACGAGTTTTGGGTGAATTTTCGTTCCACCTCACCCCCTGGAACGACTCGTTCCACATCCGTGGAACACAAAATTATAACATCTCCGTCTCTTTCTTCTTCCTCCTTGTTTCCATCCGAGGACATCTTTGCTCCCTCTCCGTTCCGTCCCGTCCCGTCCCATTCCGTTCCGTCCCATCCCTTTTGCATACCAAACGATACCTTAGAGACGGTTGCCTTATATGATACATGGATCTGGCATGCTTTCTTTGGAGTCCTTGGATCCCAAAATGACATTACAGTTCTTAGGCGTTCACCCCTCTTCAATAACTTGACGGAAGGTAAAGCACCTCAACTTGACTACTACATCAACAACCGTCAATACAATATGGGGTATTACTTGGCAGATGGCATCTACCCAAAGTGGACAACACATGTCCAAGCAATTCCAAACCCTAGGAATGACGCATAAAAGTTGTTTACCTTACACCAACAGGCATACAGGAAAGATGTTGAGAGAGTTTTCGGTATTCTACAAGCACGGTGGAAGATCATTAGCGAACCGGCAAGAGGGTGGAGTCGAGAAAATTTAAACTCCATCATGATGTCTTACATCATATTACACAATATGATAGTGGAGGATGAGCGAGATAAGTATATTGATGGAAAGTCTGATAACAACCAAGAAGATCCAAATAGGTCAAAAAAGGCTCGTGCAAAAATATATAATGGGCCTAATTTGCCTTTCAATCTAAGAACTGGTAATATCTCTATAAATGAGTACATGTGCCTATAGAATGATACGTTCTCGTGCCACAAACAAGTACCTACAACAAGATCTTATTGCACATCTTTAGGCCAACAGAAGCATGGAGTATGCGTTTAAGTTTTATGTTGTTAAATGTTTTTAAAAATGTTGTTTAAGTTTCTTGTTGTTAAATATCTTTTTTTATGTTGTATAATTTGTATATTGGTTAATGTTATTTAATGTTGTATAATGACTTAGGAAGTTATAGGAAAAAAATATAATTTAAAAAAAATATGAAATTTTTTTTGTAAAATAGAAGTTATAGGAAAAAAATATACTTTAAAAAAATATGAAATAAATTTTGTGAAATAGAAGTTATAGGATAAAAATAGAATTTAAAATAAAATAAAACAAATTTTGTGAAATAGAATGACACACCCCAACCTAAATCAGGGCGTGCTGGCTGTCACGTGAGAGTGACGAAACCACATGCACAGTGCGGAAGCTTAGAATAATAATAAAGTACGAACAAATAAAAACAACTACACAACAAAGTAGTACAAGTGTAAGTATGAGTGACAAATATTCAGAGCACAGGAACCTAAATATCGTCCAGAAGAACGAATACAAAAATACACCACGCCAAAAGGTAACCCTACTCTTAAGATGTTCTGTCAGAACCACCGATAAATCCTCGTGGACCGTCCAAGCTGCCACTAACTAAAACCTGTAGGGGCGCAAAACAGAAAGTGTGAGTGGGCAAAAACAAAGCTTTTCAAAATCATTTCATTAACAAAAACACTAACCCCTCGCCGTAAAACCTGTATAGACTCCCAAAAAATAATATATATATATATATATATATATATATATATATATCGAAACATGCTCAGAAATATGCCATGACAAATGCCTCGATATAATAATGCAGGTAATCCAGGTAACGATAAACAATATAAATAACATGTCAGCCGGAGTCACCTAACGTGACCTGTACGGCTGAATCTAGAGCTCATGTCCACAACTCACTAACTAAACCTGCACACAAGTCGGAACCACCTAAAGTGGTCTGTACGACAAGACTGGGTGTAAATCAATACGCTCAAGTGCTACGATCACGTGAAGGTTAGGCGAATAATCGCGGGTCACCTACAAGTCAGAACCACCTATAGTGGTCTGTACGACAGGACTGGGCACCTAACTTGGATCCAAGATGAGCGTGTGGTGCGGGAGGTGAACATCACGTGAAGGATTGTGCCCTACTCTGGGCGGAAGCACTAACACCGGGGGTGCAGGTTATGAGTTCTCTATGCATCTAACATCACTACTAACTTACAATCATAACCCATAAACTTACCTGGCACTTACAAGTGCATCCACAGCACCAATACATATATATATATATATGCAACCACAAATGCATAAGTAAATATACAACATTATGCATGGCCTTTAAAACATATAAACACTTATTTGATTTTCTGGGAAAAACACAAGTATATAAGTATATACAGAAAACCAAAAGCCCACTCACTGGTAAGTAGTAGGGTCGTAACCCCCTTGCCTCGAGTGATCGCGCTTGTCCTTGGGATAGGTCTCACCTATATGCGAAACAACTATAAAAACGTTAATTTAAGGCACATTACCAACATTACGTAATAACTTCTCATACAATGCTCAAATGGGGTGTATGAATACACCAACGTGATCTACACAACCTCATGAACATCCCCAAAATTTTAAAATAATTTTCCTACGTCGCACGTTCCGCCATGCGCCGGCCAAGGCACGGCCACACACGCCGTCCACACGCAGGCACGTGCCTGGCACACTGACGACGTCAGTTAACGTCGTCAGGAATATTCCGTTAAAACTAATAGATTCTGTTAAAGTTAACCTAACGCCATTAGGAATATTCCGTCCAAACTGACGGAATATTCCGTCGTCTTCCCCAGCGAACCTCATGCGCTGTCGCCGTCGTCGGAAAACTGGAAAAACTTCTAACCTTCGTTTCTCACTCGTTTTTCACCCAAATTTCACGAAATTGGTACCAAAATGAAGCTTACAACTAGAGGAATAAATCCTTACTACTTTCAAGTACTAAAACCAACGGAATCTCGCATGAAAAACTTCACCAAAACCGGCCAAACCTGCAACTGACGATCCCGACGTCCAAAACCTCCAAACGAACCACCCCGAACTTCTTAAAGACATCACCAAGCTTCATACAACCTTCAAATTCCCTGAAACGCAACAATTTATGTGTGCATGAACAGTGACCAAAATCGGGGATCTCGAGTTCGACGTGAAAACAAGGGTTTCCTTACCTGAAACGGGTATGGTTGAACTCATATGAAGCTCACGAACATAAAGGTATGATTTTCTTCCTCGATCCGTAACATTTTCAAGGGTTTGGGTTCTTGTCTGTACATATGAAGAACAAGGGAAAGAAAGAAAGAGAGACTCGGGACAGGGCAGAAGGATGAGGATGAGTGTGGGTGTGTGTATGGTCCAAATGCAGCCAACCAAATCCCCAAAACGACCACACAACGAAACAAAATCATTAGGGGCAAAACAGTCATTTCACGTGTACGGTACGAATAATCTGGGATGGGCTGTCACATAGAAGTTATAGGAAAAAATGGAATTAAAAAAAAAATATGAAACAAATTTTGTAAAATAAAAGTTATAGGAAAAAAATAGAATTTAAAAGAAATATGAAAAATAAAAGTTACAGGAAAAATTTTGTAAATAAAAAATAATAATAAAACTGTTAAAAAAAAAAAATCAAATGCAACGGCGTTGCATTTGAATTTTTTTCTTAAGCATTAACCGACATGAAAGATGATTTTTCTGACCAACCCTCCAGTCCTCTCCGATTATGTGGGACCCTCTCAGATTCCACAGCCCTCTGGCCATCTGGACCTTTCGGTTGGAGATGGCCTTAGGTTGCTGCACAATCACTGGAAGTGGGTCCACATCTAGGGTGGGGACGCAAACAACTTTGCTACTAAAAAGAGTAGAGGATGGAGGGGAAGAGCAAAAGCTTTTCATTTATGTATTTTTATTAAAAAAAATTATATGTATAAATGAAAATAGAGTCATTCCAAATCCATTAAAATCTATAAAATAAAGTCCACACAACTCCTCTAAAATCTATATGAAAATCCCTTCATATCCTTGAGATTTAACAAATTCTATCAAATCCATCACTTATAAAAATTCTTTAAAATCCTTCCAAATCCTTATTTGACTACACTCCCTAATATATGTCCCACACTTTGTGTGTGAAAATAATTTTTATTTGAGAAATTTTCTTTGAACCCTGCAATCTTATCTCTACACCCATTGTCTTTTTTGAAAAAAATTATATTCCAAGTTTGACCTAAATAAAAAATGGGTGTAGAGAAAAAATTATTGAATTAACAACCGGCAAATGGGTGGGTCGTCGAAAATCAAGAGGGATCGTGGAGTTTGGTTGTTGGAATAGGAGGAATGTTGCCATAATTGGATTAGATTCGTAAGAGAAAAAAGAGCGGTTATGATGTTGTAGACGACAGCAGCCTCCACCTCCTCCTCGTCAGCCGCCATCGAGTAGCTGGTCACCACTCTTTCTCTCTCAATTTTGGCCTCTCGTTGTAACCATAAACCCTAATAGAAAAAGGTATGGTGCATACTCAAATTCACCGTTGCCACCCCCACCCAAATTCTCTATTTTTTCATTCTCCTCCATCATCAAACCCAAAATCTTAAGAAAAACATCAACCCCATAAATCAAAAACCAGCTTAATCCACAATTCTCTCTCTCTATCTCCCAAGCAACAATCAGGAGCTTAATTATTAGTTCATTGAAGAAAATAAAATACTCAGAACAAGATCCATCCCTATGGAGGTTTCTCAGAAAAACTGAACAATGACAAGTGAGGGTAGAAGGTCAACGGCAGTTGCTGCTAACGTGCTCAATGGGTTTCTTTGTCTGTTTATTTGAAGTTACTTTTTAGGGTAAAATACGAAGTTCATGAAACAAAACTTTCAAGTTGGGTGTTGTGAGATAATATTTAGGTTCAAATAAAATTACCCTTTTTATTTTTACTTTAAAATAGGGAATGAGAAAGGAGAAAAAGGGAATGTGGATTAGAGAGAGAAATTTTCTTTTTTATATTTTATTTTCGAAAAATTAGATGATGTTAGGATCACCCTTGGGTGAGGTTTTTAAAAAAATAACTGTAAAATTTAGTTTGTGTGAATTTACTTTATTGCCCGTGATTATGTTTTCTTGTAGAAGACAAATTTATCTTTTTACCTTTTTTTTACCCTCTTTTGGTTGATAAATATAATTTTATATTATGAACATTTTATTATATGGATACAAGTCAGGCAAATCATATACACTTAGGGTCAGTCCTGAAATTTTAAAAGCCTGGATGGCAATCTAAAAAAATTGTGTCCCATCTTCATATAAGAAACATTATTTGTTTTCATACGTAAGACTTCGATAAAATTATACTTAAAATAGTACTTCAAACTCAATAATTTTCAAACACTGAAAAACAAATTTTGTATTGAGATAAGGGAACCAAGAGACCCCAGGCTTACAAGTATGTCACATCCCAACCCGGGCTCTACCACATCCCGGGCCCCGTCTCCGTCGTAGCATAATATTGTCTGCTTTGGGTCTCAACCATGCCCTCAAGGTTTTGTTTTTGGGAACTCACACGAGAACTTCCCAGTGGGTCACCCATCTTAGGATTGCTCTCGCGTGCTACTCGCTTAACTTCGGAATTCCTATAGAACCTAAAGCTAGTGAGCTCCCAAAAAGCCTCATGCTAGATAGAGATGAGAATATACATATAAGACTTATATGATTCACTCCCTTGGACGATGTGGGATGTTACAATCTACCCCCCTTAGGGGCCCGACATCCACGTCGGCACACATCCAACCAGGGATTGGCTCTGATACCAAATTGTCACATCCCGACCCGGGCTCCACCACATCCTGGGCCCTGCCTCTGCTGTAGCACAATATTGTCCGCTTTGGGCCCCGACCACGCCCTCACAGTTTTGTTTTTGGGAACTCACACGAGAACTTCCTAGTGGGTTACCCATCATGGGATTGCTCTCGTGTGCTACTCATTTAACTTCGGAGTTCCTACGGAACCCAAAGCCAATGAGCTCCCAAAATGCCTCGTACTAGGTAGAGATGGGAATATACATATAAAGCTTACAGGATCCACTCCCCTAGGCGATGTGAGATGTTACAAGTAGATGGATGATAAGTTTTGTTTCTTTTATATCTAAACTTTTAAATTATTTTATGTACCTCATGAGCTGTTCTTTCTTATTTACCAACCTTGTCAATATGGGACGAAAAAAATAACCAAATTTTCAAGTCTTTAATCGATATGTACAAGCAATGAATGAACAATAAATTAAACCTAGTACTGATAAACACATACATACATTAATTTCTTGAAGGCTAATGCTAAGGGATGCTAAATTTTTAAACCAAAATTTGAAATTGTATGATGTGATTATTAATGATTGGATTATTACTTAAGTATTGATTACGTGTTTATTTCCTATTGGTTACACATCATATGGTTTGCAAATTTGGTTAAAAAAAATTAGTATACACATTACTCTTTGTTGAAGGTTACACTTCAATTAGAATGAATGTCCAAAAGTTGATACCCACATAGTTACTAGCTAGTAATTAAAAAGAATAACAACCAAACAAAATTTCATAAAAAATAAAAAGAATAAAAAAAACTTTCGCACTCAAGACATTTCGTTAATTTAACAATAGAGACCTTTGCTTCAAATTAAACTTCTTAATCATTTAACCAAATTTATAATTTTGTACTCTTATGAAAAGAAATTCGTAATAATTGAAAAGTAAAACACACATGGCATTTTGAAACCAAGACCTCCTTGTTAATTTTAAGGGTAAATATCAGTTTACTATTTTCAAGTTTCGTGGTTTTCAACATTTGATACATGAAGTTTTTATTCGTCCCAAAGTCATATCTAAGGTATTAATTTTGGAACAATCTCATACATCCGTTAGTCAGACTGTTAACTGATGATATGGTGCCTGTGTGGACAATGAATGAACACCACGTGTCATTAAGGGGTCCACGTGGAAATTAAATTTTCAAAAAAATAATTAACTAAATATTAACAAAATTAAAAAAAAAAAAAACTAAACTAAACTAAAAAACCAAAAAAACCCACCCACACCCAGATCTTCCCCATCGACCGTTCCCCCCCCAGCTGGGATTAAGAACTTGAAGAAGAAGAAGAAAAAGGTTCGGGGAGAGAGAAAGAAGAAGTCCTGACCCTCTGCGTCACCTACGACCGCAACATCCATTTCGCCAACCCTCTTAGCAGACGCCATGAGCAAGTCCCGTTCACGCTCTTTTACGACTCGATGAACTCAACTATCGATTTCATCCTCGCTATCAAATTCACTGTCAACTTCCTTGATGACCGTTACTTCTTCGACGTTGATGGAGATATCGAGGCGATGAGGGAGACTTCGAGCGGTCACGCTCCCAGATTTGAGAATGAGGAGATCGAGAATCGACATGAGAGAGAGAGAGAGAGTCCCAACCCTCTGCGTCACCTGCGATTGCGAGAGTGGGGTGGTGAAGGAAGGTTTGGGTTAAGGGGGACACGAGTCGACGAGAAGATCTGGGTGTGGGTGGGAAGGTGGGCATGGGGGGATTTGGGGAAGACGATCTGGGTTTTGCTTCTTTTTTTTTTTTTTTATAACTTTTTTTAAAATAATTATTTTTTTGAATTTTTAATTTCTACGTGGACCCTTTAATGACATGTGGCGTCCAGTCATTGTCCACATAGGCGCCACATCATCAGTTAACGGCAGAGTTAACAGTTTGACTAATAAATGTATGAGACTTTCCCAAAATTAACAATTTAGGTATGACTCTGGGACGAAAAAAATTTCATGTACCAAATGTTGAAAACCATGAAACTTGAGGGTAGTAAACTGATATTTGACCTAATTTTAAATAAAGGTTTATATCACAAATGATCTCTGAAATTGACTCACTCCATACGAATGCTCCCTAAAATTGAAAATCGATCAATGAAGCCTCTAAAAATAGGTGTCGCAAATCAATGTAGTCATTCCGTCATAATTATGTCAAAATTTTATGTTATGTGATGAAGTGACAAATAAATGAATCCCACAAGTCATTTTTAATCACAAATGATCCCTGAAATTGAGAATCGATCAATGTAGTCCTAAAATAAATATCTCCAATCAATGTAGTCCTAAAATAGATGTCTTAAATCTGGTTCTTTAGTTCTAATTATATATATATATATATATATTTTTTTTTTTTTTTTTTTTTTTTTGTTATGTGTTGATGTGGCACATAAATGGACCCACAAGTCTAACTAAATAAAAAAAATTAATTAGAAATAGGTCTAATAATTTAATAATTAATTAAAAAATATTGTCAACCTAAAATCTCAGACCTGCAATCACGTCTGATCCCAATCCATACTCCTATACCTTCATCTGTGGTAACCTTCGCCGTCTCTTCTCTAAGAAAAAAAATCTCAAGACACTCATCGTTACACCCTTCATCAAATTAGACCAGGATCGATACCACATTTGGTGACGACTTTTGTGACTCCACCATCAACATTTGGGCGATCGACAGTCTTATAACCTTAATATTTGAAAGCTTATTAGGTGCTTCCTCACCAATCTTGGTGACGCGAAGACAGTCAAGCTCTGCCTTGAGATAATCTCAGTGTGTAGAAGTGTGTTTTGACAACTTTTTTTAATTAATTATTAAACCACATTAGCACATAACATAATTTTTTACTAAAGTGTGACAGAATGACCACATTGATTTGCGATACCTATTTTCAGGGACTATGTTGATCAATTTTCAATTTCAATGACCATCTTGATCATGTGGGTCAATTTCAGGGATCATTTGTGATAAAAACTCTTACATTTTGTGGGCCCTATTTATGTGTAACATCATGACATAATAGAATTTTTTACAGCATTATGATGAAACATTGATTTGTGACATCTATTTTTAGGGACTACATTGATTGATTTTCAATTTCAAAGACCATCTTGGTTCAATTCCAATGACCATTTGTGATATAAACACTAGCATAAATCATTGCTTATTGTTACATTTCTTGATCATTTGACCAAATTTAAAAAATGTATACTCTTATCAAAAGAAATTAGTAAAAATTGAAAAGTAAATACACACACACATGGGTTTTGAACTCAAGACCTTCTTATTAATTTTATACAACAAAAATTGCTAGTTCTAGTTAAACTTCTTTAGTATTTAACTAAATTGTATATATTTACACTATTATGAAAACATACATAAATATACCACCCTCATAATTTTGGTGCTCCTAATTTTTTTTTTTTTTTTAAGGGGGACAAATGGTTGCCCAACTCGCATTGGGCCTGTGCCGACTCTAATACACTCTGCACTCTCAATTGAGTGTTAAGCAAAAATAAGTCATACAAAAAATGTAACATACAATTTACTCGATCCAATTTCACCCTCTTTCATTTTTTCAAATATGGTTTTATTAATTTTGAGTTTGATCCATTCTAGACGATGCGTTATTGCGCTTATTAATTACACCCCTTCTTTTTAGAATAGAATATGCTTTGCTTCTAAGATTATAAAAATGAATTTTGGAGATCGATATGTTTGTTTGGTTTTGCGGCTGCACCTAGGTGGAGCCCTAGATTGCTTACATACCATTTTTAAGCGATTAAGCAACTCGTAGTTCAACATTTTCAATGAGTGAATGACCTACTGAAAAAGAAAGATTTGGTTACGCAATTGCGTCTAGAATATGATAATAGACTGACTACGCATCCTTGGCAGAATCAAATCGGCATCATTCTAGATTTTTCGATGAGTGAATGACTGAAAGAAAGATTTTGTATTTTGGTGAATTTGGTTGTATGGACTAGGGATTTGATTTGGATTTGGTTGAGGTGAACCAAGGATTTGGTTTGGACTTGTTTTTGGTTTTGTGAATATGCATCTAGATTGAATCTCTAAATTGCCTACACCCTCGATGAGTTCAAACCTGATGTAGTTTGGGATGTTTTGGTGCAACTATGTGCCATTTGAAATGTGAAACGGCTTTGCACTATTTGGAATTTGAAACGATTTTGTGCCATTGTGACCAATTTGGTCATTTTAAAAGAAATTTGATTAATTTGATGTAGATAACATCTAATAATAAAATACTAAAATAATAATAATAATAATAATAATCTAAACTACATATTAATAAAACACTCATTGTCAACCAAATTATATGAAATTATCAGTTTAACCTTTTAATTAAAACTAAACATGAATAAATAATATGGGCAGAAATGTTACTTCACACAACTAAATTTTGCTATTTTTTTTTTTCAAAACCTCATCTACATGTAATCCTAACATCCATGCTATTATTAAGAGAACCCTCCTTGTCAACTTTTTCCATTTTTTTTCCAATTTTACCTTCACTTTTGATACACACTATTGACAAAAAGGAGGGCAAAATACATAGTCATGTACCTTTTGACAAAATGACGATCATATCCCTATTTTTCCTATTTTACCATTTTTTTAGAAATTGACAATCATATACCTACTTTTCCAATTTTACCCTCATTTTTTATACACAATATTTACATAAGGAGGACAAAACAGTAATTATGTAATATTAAAAAAAAAGCACTTATTAAGAGAAATTGTTCACACACAGAGTGTGTGTGCTCTCTGCTAGTATCTTTAATTAAAACTTAAAAAAAGAAGAAAAAAAAATCACACCCCCGCATTCTCTGTCACTCTCTTCATCCCTCATTCTACTTCGAAAATAAAAAAAATAAAAAATTTCACACACTTTATATGTGCCTATATGCTAGTAATAATAATAAGAACAACGAACACGACCAATGGTGACTAATCGTGACTAATGCTTGAAAGCTACGTGAGTGGCTAAGGTTTTGGCAGTTGGCATTGGATGCTCTTTTTGATTCCCATCCCATCCCCTTCGCTTGTTGTCCACTTGCTCCCCCATGGGCTGCTTTCGGTGACCAGCAGAAGTAAAGAAGACCACGACTAATGGTGACTAATCGTGACTAATGCTTGAAAGCTACGTGAGTGGCTAAGGTTTTGGCAATTGGCATTGGATGCTCTTTTTGATTCCCACCCCATCCCCTTCGCTTGTTGTCCACTTGCTCCCCCATGGGCTGCTTTCGGTGACCAGCAGAAGTAAAGAAAATAAGGAACTTTAACGAAAAATTTCGGATATTATTCATTTTAACTGAAAATTATTTTTTTATATTAAAAAGTTAATCTTGATACTATTTACTTTCTCTTTTATTTTATCCTTATCATTAAAATTCTAAGTTTTCAAACTTTTTCTATTAGTTTTTCTAAGAAAATCAGGGCAGGCTTTTGTTTTGCATTTTCTGTTTGAATGCCACGTGAGTGGCTTTAGGATTTATGGTAGCTGTGCTCATGGTGAACGACAGCGAGTACTGCTGCTGACATCGCCATTTGGTTGCTTCTTCATCATCATACACGTTATCCTTTTATTGGGTCAATTAAACACGTTATCATCATACACGTTATCTTTTCTCCCAGCATGACTTGCTATCTTTTCTCCCTTTTATTATAATTATAATAAAAGACTTTTGATTCTTTGACAAGTCCAATTTTCAAATTTATGAGAATTTAAAAATGAGAACCCTATAAATTAAGGGGGTGTGATATTCATACATCATATTTTACTTCTCACACACTTTTTTAATTTTCGACATTCGGATCAGATGAATTGAAGAAGATCAATGGACAGAAATTATTAAGGGATGTATGAAAAGTAAAATGGAGTGTGTGGATATAGCACACCTCTAAATTAAATATAGTACGACCAACTTGTCTATCTTTAAAAGCAAACAGTTTGAGATGGCTTTTTCTCTGAGTTACCATTTGGTACGCAGACGAGACATGACAAAACAGAATGGGACGAGACGGAACCTCCGTTCCGTGTTATGTTTGGTATAGGCAGGACGAAGTATGACGGTTGTTCCGTTCTGCATTTGGTATGCGTTGGACGGAATGGAACCAAAATATTGAATGACTGTGGAGCCACAGCCAGAGGTGCAGAGATTGCGGGCTTTCGCCGACATTGTAAGTGTTCATCACGCTCAGCAACTCTTCGACACTTGCAAAAAACAGAAAAACCCAAATCCCAAATTAGACAAATAAGAAATCTTTCAGATTTATTTCGAACAAATCGTTGGGAAAAACCATGTGGGTACCTCTCAAATCAACAATTTGGCGATGAGGGACAAAGCTTCAGTTCTGAAAAGAGAGCAGGTTACCAAGTAGTTGTTGTCGCAGAGGTATCGGTCGACGATGAAGGCAATTTGGATGGGAGTGACCATTCCCTTCCCCAAATTCTCAAATTTCTTGCCTTTGGATAGCTTCCCCATTTCTAAATATTGAGAGATGCCGTGGAGAACTAGGGCTTGGATGGAAGTGAGGAGGAAGAAGAAGGAGACGAAGAAGTTGAGATCTGAGGAAAGAAACAATGGGAGAGGGGCATTTTTGTCTTAAAATGTTATAATTTTGTGTTCCACAAATGTGGAACGAGTCGTTCCAGGAGGTGAGGCTGAACGAAAATTCATCCAAAACTCGTCATGTGGAACAACACATTCCACCCGTTTTAGGCACACCAAATGTGAGATGGAACGCCTCATCCCACTCCGTTCCGTTCCGTTCCGTCCCACATACCAAACGGGAGGATGAGAACCCGAAAGTAAACCTGATAATCTTTTAATAACGTGTTAAAGTAAACCTAGGAGAGGGGCATTTTTGTCTTAAAATATATAATTTTATGTTCCACGAATATGGAACAAGTCGTTCCAGGGGGTGAGGCTGAACGAAAATTCACCAAAAACTCGTCCCGTGGAACAACGCATTCCACCCGTTTTAGGCACACCAAATGTGAGACGGAACACCTCGTCCCACTCCGTTCCATCTCGTCCCACGTACCAAACGGTAGAACGTGAACTTGAAAGTAAACCTGATAATCTTTTAATAACGTGTTAAAGTAAACCTGATAATCTTTTAATACGACACAAAAATAATAAATTTTAGATTAATATGATCATTAATTGAGCTATTATTATATCATATGTTAAGAACATGTTAATAATAGATCCTTAACAGGTTTACATGTAGGTAATTCATTTCGACCCGTTAAGAAAAATATATTGTGATAATGTTAAAGTTAAACTATTAAAAAACTTACTATAAAATACGATAATTATAATATATATTGGATTAAAAATGTATTATATTGTATTACAATATATAAGTTAAAAAAATTTAATTAATTATTTTTATTATGATAGTTTATTTCATCATTACTGAGATAAATTGGACATGACCTGTTATCCAAAATTCAAACCAACTAGTGGAGTATTAGTATAAGCAAAAAGACAGATTTGTTATAGATATTATATTAAAGTGTGATTGTGTAAATCCTAAATTAGATTTTATACTAGTTATTCTTTTCTATTAGGATTGTATTTCTTGGAGTAGAAGGATTTTTCCCTCCATTACTATAAATAAAGGCAGTACATAGGGGGAAAAACACATCTTCACTACAACCCTACAAACACATTTATCTCTTTGCTATTGATGTTTAACCCTTTTCTCCCTTGTCAAATTAAATGAGCCACAACATGTTATCAACATGCTCCTATTACTGCACTTAGGAATCTGACGTGGAATTTTCTGCATCAAACCAATTCATCATTATCATTACGCAATTAGGTTCTTCCAAAACATTAGTTTTTATTTCAATATTTTTGCAGCCCTAAATGCATGACCTAACTTTACATTTTACAAATTCTAGATTCAACATAAGTTGTATATGCATTATATTCATAATTGATGAATTATGTGAATTACTATTGCCATGAATTGCATCAAATATTTGTTCATGCATGGAATTATACCTTGATTATGCAGGATTATAATATGTAATTAAGAAAAAAAAATTGAAAAAAAATTAGGGTTTTTCATGAAATCTTAGCGAGCCTTTGGTTTCGAGCCGTAATGCACTGGAGCACAACCCCGAGCTACGTCTGAGAAGATGATGTCGTTTTAGCTTCAAAGCCACAAACCCAGCGCTGCATGCAGTCGACCACGGCCTCACTGCCGTTTTTCAGAGGAAACCATGACCTGCCGTCATGTTTTGGGACCAACTATCGTCGGTGACGATAGGTTTTTCAAAAAATCAGATGAATTTTGTTGAATTTTCAAAGGCTTATTTGAATCCTTATGATTTCTAAGACCCCTAACGTTGAAACCTTGTTTTTCGTCCAAAACTTACGGTTTTAGTTGAACCTCATGCATCACCGTGCCATGACCGACCAAGGGAAGGCCGTCTGAAGCGGCATTGGAGAATTTTTTGGTTCGATACCCGCACCCAGGGCCGCTAGGCGTCCTAGGTTTTTAACACTAACCCAAGTGGACGTCGGACCCTCTAGCCAACAGCGCATAACACCTTTTTTGGGTTTGCTGCTTGTTTATGCTACCTCAGCCCAATTTAGCAGCCCTCTGAGCTGAGATGAATCCCTGGCCCGCAAACGACACCAGCCCAAGAGGGCTTTGATATATCCCCATGCACCACATAGCAGCGGATCCCAGCCATTGTGCTGAGGTGCTCTCCCTGCACTGCATCACATCGGATCCCAGCCTATTATGCTGGTGCATCCGTATCCGCGTAACATAGAAGTTCACCTCTGTTGGGCCTCTGTGTTTGGGCCTGCAATTGTAACCCACCTTTTGTGTAGTCTGGGCCTGTGCCTATCCCAGCCCAGATTTGGGCTTAAACTTCATATCACAAAATTACTCAGCCCACCAGTGGGCTTTCGTCTATTGTTTTGGACCCCGTGTTTTAAACGCCTATTTTTTAGGCACTATTGGGTTTATAATTTTTTGCCTAACCTTTTAATCTTGCCCCGAAGTCCAAATAATTAATTCAATTATAATCACAGGCCTCGAAGACCTATTTGCTTATTTCAATCTATATATTTGTGTTTGCCTGCAGGAACCTATGAACTTGAAGTTCATAATTCTTTCGAAACCCAAAGTTTTTTCGGAGTAGGCCTTGTTTGAATAACCGAAGTTTTTTTTCAAAACATCACCCATGAAAACCCGAAGTTTTTAATGTAAATTTAAACCAATAAATGTCTATTAGAACCCGAATATTTTACCCCCTATGTGAATGGATTGATTTGTCTCCATTATACCAACCACATTCTCGTCCATCTATTTTGTAACAGAGACATGTCGAATTTGAACAAACTTAACTTCATTGCTTTAGAGGTATCCAGAAGAAACTATCCCAAGTGGGTCAAAGACGTAAAGCTCCACCTCACTGCAAAGAATTTGTGCCCATTCATTGAAGCTAAGACAGATAACCTGGTTGGCAAAGCTGAGAAAGTCACTGCCATGATCTTCATCCGAATACATAGTCATGATGCACTGCAAATCGAGTACCTTGTTGAGGAAGATCCACAAGCACTTTGGGTCGTTTTGGCCGATTGTTTCGATCACCAAAGGGACATCTTCTTGCTTAAAGTAAGATACACTGGTAGCATCTGAGCTTCCAAGACTTTAACTCTGTGAATAAATTCAATTCTGAAGTTTGTCGAATTTGATCACTTGTCAAGTTCTGTAATGAGGACTTGATTGAAGAGGATCTCTTGGAGAAAATCTATTCAACATTCTCTACGACCAATATTGTCCTGCAACAACAATATAGAGCTAAGTCTAGTTCAGCTTCCGAAAGACTCGCCCCTATGAAAAACAAGAAGGTGCATTTTATTGCTAAGGTGGTGCCTAAGCCTGCCTCTCATTCTACTGATGTGTCTGATTTGCCTACTGAAAAAGAAGAAACTGCTTCCATTGGCAGTTGTGAGAAATTCACCGAGTTTGCTTTAGAAGAGTTACTTGAGAATTGTATATTGCTGAAGGCTGGCCTGCTTGAAGACCTTGATGCTCGTGCCAAATTTGTTAACAAAGTTTGGTAGATAGTTCGCTCATATTTTTTTTCGAAACGTCTTACTAGCTTGAGAAAGGTTTATTTGCTCACTACTATACATAAAACTTTGATCCTAGCTGCTGAGTCCACGCGTCTTAATCAGGAAGCTACTAGGGCTAGAAGTGGCCAAACAGATATAGGAACCGTAGGTCGGGGCGGGTAATCAAGGTTCAGGACGGGTACGGGCCGGCTCCTAATTTTTAAAAAGAGAAATAGGGTAGGGCGGAGCTTTGAAATTTAAGGTTCGGGCTGGTTCTTAAAGTATAGAAAAACGAGTACCCAGCCCGGCCCGTCTCGTTTGTAAATGCAATGGACGAACGAGATTGAAGAGTAAGCTACCATTTAATTTGAACCATTAATTTTAGCCTAGGTTCTTTCTCAGTCTCTCTTTCATCTCGAGCCCTCGACTATGTCATTGGACACTAGACCTCGAACTCGATTATCTTTCCCTGTCAAGCGTGCATTGTCCCTTCCCATCCGTCACTCTCTGTTAGTTATCTCCTACACCACTCCGACATCACCGCCGTCATGAGCCATCACTCTCCGTCAGTCCAACTTTCGTATTCCTTTTGAAGCTATCGCAGCTTTGTCTCTGGCGGAATTGGTAATTTCTCATACTCATTTCATCTGGGTTTTGATCAGATTGTTCATTTATCTATGAAGCAATATGGTTTTGATCAGATTGTTCATTCATCTGGGTTTTGATCATATTGTTCATTTATTTATAATTTATAAATCATAGGGCTTTGATCAGATTGTTCATTTATTCATCTAGGTTTTGATCAGATTGTTCATTCATCCGGGTTTGTGGTTGTCTATGTGCTTCTGTATATCTAATGGGTTTTTATCATATTGTTCATTTATTTATAATTTATTAGTTATATATTTGTTGGCTAATGGGTTCATATTCAACTTTATTTTGGGTAATGGTTTCTTCTTGATCTAAGCTGGTTGATTTCTATGCATGACCATTGTCCTTTATCTTTTAAGTGCACTTTCAATATCTGCTAACCACGATGCAATAGTTTATGTCTTATTCCATTTTCGCACAATTATTCACACTACACCTTTTTCAGATGTTTTTCCTACAATGATATTATCTTGTTATGTATTTTTTTTCCCCAGTTTATTGAGTCATATTGTGTGATCTGTGTTCAAACTGTGCAATATGGGTAGATGTTGTATTTTTTCCGTCAATCTGTGCTGATGTGCAATTGTTGTAAAAAAATCAATTATACATAGAAGATTGTAACTTGAAATCTACGACAAGGTTTGAATGTGGATATCATATATATTACCATGTTTTGCTTTCAACTCAGAGATTTTCAGAGCAATTACTGAGATTTCTGCTGTTATTTAGTCCTTGTCGATAACCCAATTGATTGACAAAAAAATTGTGTTTTTTTTTTCTTGCCAAAAAAAGAGGACCCATGTACCCAGACCAAATCAGCACGTATTAAACGGTTTGAGTTCGGTCCAATTTCTATTTTAAAATCTGTTGTACCTGTCCTGGACTCGCCCATTTCTTTTAAACTTTGGTACGGTCTGATTCCTTCAAAATTGGACCCGGCCCAGCCCGTGCCCAACCCTAACTAGGGTTGCTAAGGGGGTCAAGGTGGCAAGGGTAGCTTAAGTTCATTCGACTGCCTAAAATATTGAAAAGTTTGAGTTTGAGCTTACCAATTTGAGAGGATCCAATGTCTCTGTCCCCACTTTTGTGCAGCTGGAAGCAATTCGCCAAAAAGTTGATGACTTGAAGGTTAGGCTCGTTATGTCTTAAGGGCTGCTAGAGGCTACACATAAATATTTTGCCCTCAACCTACTAAAGATCCATGACCTTGAAAGTGTAAACTCTGAACTTCGATCTTCTAGCTTCGCCAAAGACCAGGAACTTGTCTCCGTGTATAACAAAGTAACTCATCTCTAGAAGGTTGCCAGTAAGCTTGAGTCCAAGGAAGTGGAGTTGCAAGGTGCCCTGTTTGGTAGTGAGAACTTGAAAAGGGAGCTGGTTGAACTGCAAAGTGCCCATATTGGTCTTGTTGAAGAGAATGAGTAACTGAGGAGTGAGAAGGTTGGTGATTAAATTGCACTTGCTCTAGTAATGCAATCTAAACACTTGATTTCTCTTGCACACTGCTTGAGTCTAAAATCATTCAATAACTTGACCATCGAAGAGCCATTGGCCGGCTCCCCTACCCTGGCTTTAGGCTTGCTCATAGTTGTTTACTATTTTGTACGTTGCTTGAGTTTGTGCACAACTACCATTCATGACGACGCGCGAATTTGGTTCCAACACCAACTTCCAGATGAATTTTGACACATGGCCAGTTGGAGACAAAAGCTAAAACGCCCAAGACATCCAAGCCTTTAAGTATATATTTAAGAGGTTTTGGGAAGTTAGGCCATCTCCAACCGAAGGAGGGCCAGATGGCTTGCTTTAGGCCTATAGCCATCTAAGAAATTATATTTTAATGAACAGTGTCATACCATATTTCATTTCATCTCCAATTGAGGGGGCCAAAGGGCCATAGCCCAAACATAGCCCTTTGACCAAAAAACCATCTCCAACCGAGGGAGCCAAAGAGCCATAGGCTAAATATGAAACTTAAACAACATTAAAAAAAAAAAAAAAAAACTTAAATGCCCACTCCATGCTTCTTTTGGCCCAAATATGTGCAGCAAGATCCTGTTGTAGGTACTTTATTTGTGGCACGCGAACGTAAACAACAAGATCGTTTTGGCCTCCATGTGGCTCTGCCATTGGGCATGTTGGCTGACACCTGGAGAGATGGTGAGAGTTATAACATGTAGTGTCAGAGCATAGTTAAAATTAAAGTCTAAAACTAAATTTACTAAGAGTGAGAGTGCGCAGCGCAGGAATAAACCCTTGTTACAATGCATGCTGTGTCAAAGCATAGTTACCATTGCAGTAGAAAAGAGAATATTCTCATACTGGGTAGGATGGATATTATACAACTAATAGGAGGTAGAATTCCTACATTTTTGTACCCGAATATCAGAACCACCAATGATCCCTCGTCGTCACAAAATCCAACTACTAAGTCCTAGAGAGGTG
The DNA here is from genome assembly GCF_963583255.1 of Pyrus communis. Classification (NCBI taxonomy): domain Eukaryota; kingdom Viridiplantae; phylum Streptophyta; class Magnoliopsida; order Rosales; family Rosaceae; genus Pyrus; species Pyrus communis. Next base: position 2,942,486 of record NC_084805.1, read on the forward strand.
CAAAACAAAAAGTTTGAATGGGCAAAAATAAGGGTTTTTAAAACCCTTGCTTTTCGTAACATAATAACCCCTCACTATCAAACCCTTATAGTTTGTAAAATGGGTTAAACTCTGTTTACTACCTTCATGTTTCGTGGTTTTCAACATTTAGTACATCAAGTTTTTTTCATCCCATAGTCATTCCTAAAGTGTTAATTTTGGGACAGTCTCATACATCCGTTAGTCAAACTGTTAATTCTCCCGTTAAGTGATGACGTGGCACTTAGGTGGACAATGACTGGGCACCACGTGTCATTAAAAATATTAAAATAATTAATTAAATAAAAGTTAAAAAAAAAAACCTATCACTCCCCCCCCCCCCGGGGCGGTCCCCAACGCAGAACAAGAACAAGAATAAGAACCCAGAAGAAGAAGGAAAAAAAACAAAAAACCCAGTCCCACCCCCAACCCAGAAGAACCCATAAGAAGAAGAAGAAGAAGAAGGAAAAAAACAAAAACCCAGTTCGTCCACATTAATGGAGATCTGCCACAAAACCAGTCCAAAAATCATCTCAAACTCAAACTCCTCATCTCAAAGTATTTTCGAAATTCACCCACACTGAAAATCCCAAAAATACGGAGTTCATGGTCTGGGTTCGGGTTCGTGGTCGCAGGGCAGGGGGTGGAACGAACTGGGTTTGAGCTGCTCTTTCTTTTTTTTCTTTTTTTTTTTTGTTGTTGTTCTTCCTCTTCTTCTTTTGCGTTGCAGATTCGATTTTTTTTTTTTTCTTCTTCTTATAACTCTGGGACGAAAAAAAATTGATGTACCAAATGTTGAAAACCACGAAATATGAGGGTAGTCAACAGAGTTTAACCCTTGTAAAATCATATAAGTAAGTATGAAAACCCAGTAATAGTATAAAAGCGAATATGCTAAGAATATGGGTAAATCACAAATATCTCATCAATTGTAACATAATCTGCTCATTAATGATAAGCAAACACACAAGTAATATGCTCATTAATGATATGCACACACAGAAGTTCATGGAGAAAGAGGTACATGGAACAAGTTGTGTGTAATAAATCTACGCTCAAGTACTACATACACGTGAAGCTGGTGCTAAGTGCGTCACACACGAGTTCAAGATACAAAAGCAACTAATACAGATTGTCACCTACAATGAATCTAAAGTAAGCATAACGGTGCAAAGTGAACATATACATGAAGCTAGTCTTGATCCCGGACAAGTACTAGACACTGGTGTCAACATGCATGATGAGCAGATAAAATATGTATTATCATGCCAAAATAATTTCATAAATCTCAAATCGACCTCAACAAATAACATTTCTAAATAATAGCGTGGCATGATGTAAAACATTCATAAAATCACTCTGGAAACTATATAAACATAATATGGGTTAGAAAACAAAGCCCACTCAATAATACATCGTCGACTCGTAACCACCTTGCGGTGCCTGGCCTCTGAAATCCTCGGTATAAGTCTCCAGTATATGTGACATCAATTTCTTTTACGCAATTCAACGTGTCGTAAGACTGGAAAATTGATTGACTAAATTTTCCTGCTCCAGGTAAACCCCTATTTCGGGAGGAAAAAGAACACCATTTCTGTTCGCGCTCATTCCCTATACCATGGAGTAAGATTTGTACAAAAAGTTAATACATGCACGTATATATAAGCTGTATACGGATGGGTGCAGAGAGAGAGAGGACCTGTAGGATTTCATTTTTAAAAGCAGCAGTGAGATTGGTACACCCTTCCATACGAATCCTTTTCATGGAGTCTAATGACTTACACAAGCCTGGAATTTCAGTGAGCTTGGGGGAGTGATTCAGATGCAGTTCTTTCATTCTCGACATTGCTGAAAAATCTGGCATCTTTTCCAATGCGATGCACTCATTGGCTTTCAGGATTTCCAAATTTGTTGGTAAATTTGGAATTTCCTGAAGGCTTTTGCAATGATCAACAGAAAAATACTTAAGGTTCTTCAATAGTATAACAGAGTGGTGAATCTTTGACAAACTCTTACAGGCTTCGAGTATCAATATCTCAATATTTGGGATTCTTGAAAAGTCTGGTGATTGTTTCAGTTGAGCACAATAACCAAGATTGAGAAACTTCAACTTTTCAAGTGACTGTGAGACAAAAAGGGAAAACAAATATCAAAATTCAAATGGAAGAGAGAAAGCATGATGTTGGTATTTAAAAAGCCCGGTGGAAAAAATTAATAGTTTGGTTGGGTTTGTATTGTACCATGTTGTCATTCCAGAGTTCTATATTGCTACCACTCAGGTCGATGTCAACTAAGTTTGGTTGATTAAAATCTTCTGGTCTGACCTGCACCTGCAGAGGAAAGTAAGACAAACTTAACCATCTTAACTCTTCGGGAAGATTTTTGCAGTCTCCAGTGATCTTTACGCCTTTTATATGGAGTAATCTCAGGTTCCACATATTTCTGAATGTTTCTGTATCGAAGCTAAGCTGGCCAGATTCTGGAGGATCTAAAGCGATTCCTTCGATTTCTTCCGTTCCCTGTTAGAAAGGAAAAGAAAATAAAGTAAGACAAGGGTTATTTGCTCAGACTTTAACCGGTGCAGAGCACCAGTACTGGATCCATGCCATAGAGCTAAGACATCAGTTTTGTTTTAAAAATCTAAATTAGTCATCTGTGTTACAGGGATAATTTTCAAATAATTCAGTAAATAAGATCAGTATCTTTTTTCAAATGCATTTTGATTGAGGATGTACTTACATGTTTTTTCCTCAATACTTTTATTACATCTCGATGATTCCACAATCTACAACGACTTTCAAGCTTCTTAGGGGATTTAGCACGTACGATTTCTCTGCCCATGTCCCGAATCAAACGGTGCATCATCATCAGATTGCCATTTGGATCATCAGTTACAAGGCATCGCTGCTGGAGTACTTCAATACCTGTTGCTGGATCAAGGTAACACCCATTCAATATTGCCATGACATGGTCCTTGTCCATTCCAGTAAAGAAACAGGATATATCAAGGAATATATCCTCCCACTCGCCATCCTTAAGCCCGTCATAACTTATCTTAAGAATTTCGTGAATTTTCAGATTATGCTGTGATTCATTCCATTTCTCCAGTGCACTTGTCCATCTCTCTGTGTCTCTTTTACATAGGTAAGAACCTACGGCTTCAAGTGCAAATGGTAAACCCCCACAATAATCAACAGCTTCTCTTGAGACTTCGAGATATCCTTCATTAGGAGAACTCTTTCCAAAGGCACGCCAACTAAGGAGCTCAAGAGCTTCATCGTTATTCATTGCCGGCAGAGAACATACCTCATCCACCACTCCAGGTATCTGTAACAAATGTTTATCTCTTGTTGTTATAACAATTCTACTTCCTGGACCAAACGAGTCATGTTTTATAGCTAATGTATCTATCTGTGACACAGAGTCTATATCATCAACTATGACAAGAACGCTTTTGTTGCAAAGTTTTCTTTTTATCTCCTCGGTCCCTTCATCGGCCATATGCACCTTTATGTGGCCCGGTCCCAAAACATCATACAGAAGTTTGTTTTGCGAATTAACCAGTTTCTTATCTTCTCTCACATTTTCAAGAAAACATGCACCATCAAACTCGTAGTAGTATTTGTTGAAAATAGCTTTTGCGATCGTGGACTTACCTAGTCCGCCCATCCCCCAAATTCCAATTATGCGAACACCCTCTGATCCTCCAACATTTAAATAATTACTGATTTTTTGCACGCGAGAATCTATTCCAACTTTATACTTGGCTACATGAAGGCGTGGTTTCTTCAGTTGTCTAGTGATCTGGCGAGCAACTTCCGTGATAAACTCTGCTTCATACCTGGAATTAAAATTCGTAATTAAGGAAAAGTAAGATTTACTATGAGACTGAAGGATTAAAATGTACCAATATATACCTTAGAGCAACTCCGGACAATAACTGCCCAGGCAATTGGGCACTGGGTAGTTACTCCATCCCGTAAATGGTTCGCCCAGACAAATAATATTAAAAAATTAATAAAAACATTTTTTGTCTCTTTCCTGATCCTTCTTTTCTGCCGTGGAGACCAAATCCTTCTGCAGCTTCTCCCTGCCCCGAATCACAGAGCCATGATCTCCATATAACCACCTTCACTCGACTTCCTTTCTGCCATTTTCAGTACCCTTTCAACACCAAGTAAAATCTTCGCCATCTTCTCTCGATCGTCCACTCAGAGTCCTCGTCCCTCAAACTTATCAAATCCATCCTTCAATCCAGCACCTACATGCTGAGCCGTTCTCCCAGACCGCAAATCCGACCCAAACATCCATGAAATTTCTGCAAACGACAGTTTGGCGGCCTGGGACGAGGGTAAATCAACGTTTGGAGACGATGACGTCATGCTGACGTTAGCAAGACATCACACCGACTGCCCAGTCGGGAGGTGTTGCGCCCACCTATATCCCGACTTGTTTGGGTTGGGGTGGAGAGAATTTTGTGGGTCTTGGGAAATACAATCACCCAATTACTTGGGCAATTTGGGAGGAGTGGACTTGCTCTTAATTCCGACGGGTACAGAATTTAATCAGAAAGTATAAGATTTGAATCTTATACACTAATATCTAGTGAGATAGATCAAGGGTTTATATATTAGAGTTTCTAAGCTTTGCAATGATTAAAGGAAATGAGCAAAGTTATTACCTGTCAGTCTCTGAAAAATCCTTGCCGTTCAAGTTTGCAGCTGCTTGGAGAGCATTGCTCCACTGCCGGACTTTTTCAACCTCAAACCTGTGTCGATGGTTCCGAAACGCGGTTGCAAAACTACCAGTCTGATGCCTGACATCTGAAGGAGCAACATCGAAGAAAATCGGAAAAACAAGTTGACCCAGTGTTCTTCTGCACTCCATGATCTCCACCAGCTCATCAAGACACCATCTGGACTCCGCATACCCCTTTGAGAACATGATGGCAGCAAGCCTGGACTCTTTGATTGCTTGATTCAGACTTTCTTTTATAACATCCCCACAAATCAATTTGTCCTTGTCCCGAAAGACATTGAACTTGTAGTCGTTTAATCTATGGTAGAGATGGTCCGTGATGCCCCTGCGTGTTTCGCCTCTAAAGCTCAAGAACACGTCGTACTTGCTCCCCTGGTTATCCATCTGTTGGCAAGTCACCGATTCTCTGATGTCTGATCGGAACTGCAAAATGGCAACATGGGCAGATGGATTTTTAATCCAACTGGCAAAGTCCACTACACCTCGTTTCTAAGTCCACAAAAGAAAATGCTGACCATACAAATGTACCTTGTTAAAAAAAAATATATATATCTTCAAAGATTATTGCTAACCACATCCAGTTTTACCTCTAACCCATCCTATAATATCAGATTTATTTCAAAGTATTTACATTTTTTGAACGCATGTATAGTTTTAATAACTTATTTGAAAATAAAAATCCAGGAATTACAGGCTGTGAATGCCAAGTTGTCATCTCAACCTGCAAATTGTCGCTGCCCTGAGGCTTGTTATCAATTTCTTAGTAACTTTTTCACTGTTCTCCTATATGATAAACCAGGTAATTGTTCCACTATTTGAACTTTGAATTTCTTAATAAATAGTAAAAATCAGGACTGAACTCTTATTTCAATGTAATCGTAGAATGTTGTAGCACAATTGATTTTTTGGTTGAAAAAATGTATAGAAGGAAAAAAATGATACAAATACAAAGAATCCTCGCAAATGTCATTGTGCTCCTATCAATTTGCTCAAGTTTTTATTTCGAACTATGAAATATCATAGCTTTCACTAGAAGTATAATCCGCGCATTGTTGTGTGATTATAAACCATATGAAAAAAATATGTTTCGAAGCTATAAGAGATTGTTACAAAAGATTAATGTTATTTAAACTGAAAGATGTTTGAGTTTTTTTAAAGAATTTTTATATGAAAAGCAGAAATTAGGTGAATGAAGCTTTTGGAATTCTTTGAACCACTCTATGGATAGCATGATGACACACCCCGACTGAAATCAGGGCATGCTGGGCGTCACGTGGAAGTGACGTAACCATGTGCACAGTGCGGAAGCTAATAAAATAATAATAAAAATACGAATAAATAAAAAGAAGTAGCTTTACACAACGTAAGAACATACATGTGCAAGCGTAAGTGTGAAAAACAAAGTTCAGAGCTTGAAGACCTAATGCAGTCCGGGAGAAATAACACTACAAAAACACACCCAAAGGTGGTCCTACATTGGTGATAATCTATCAGATATGCCGGGGAAATCCTTTGGGGAGCCACCAAAAGTGCTAGCCAACTAGAACCTGGAGGGACGCAAAACAAAAGGTGTGAGTGGGCAAAAACAAAGCTTTTCGAAAACCATTTCATAAACAAAGTTCTAACCCCTCGCTGTAAAACCTGTATACCTCCCAGAAAATAGAGTATACATATATCTATAAAAGTCATGGTCAGAAATATGCCATGCCAAAAGCCTCGAAGAAAAATGCAAGTGCTCAGGTAATGTCAAATTAATGTCATGTAATCTGTCAGCCGGAGTCACCTAACGTGACCTGTATGGCTGAATCTAGAGCTCAAATCTCCATCTCACTAACTATACCTGCACACGAGTCGGAACCACCTAAAGTGGTATGTACGACAGGCCTGGGTGTAATATAAGTACGCTCAAGTGCTACAATCACATGAAGGCTGGGCGAATAATCGCGGGTCACCTACGAGTCGAAACCACCTAAAGTGGTCTGTACGACAGGACTGTGCACCTAACTTGGATCCAAGATGAGCGTGTGGTGCGGGAGGTGAACATCACGTGAAGGACTGTGCCCAACTCTGGGCGGGAGCACTAACACCGGGGGTGCAGGTTATGAGCTCTCTATACATCTCAAATCACTACTGAACATAAACATAAATCATAATTCACCTGGCACTTATCTGTGCGTCCGCAGCACCAGACATATATATACATATGCGACTAATAATGTGTAAATAAATGGCAAACAATAAGCATGGCATATAAATGTATAAACGTTTCATTTCACTTTCTGGGAAAAGTATAAGTATATAGGTATATACGGAAAACCAAAAGCCCACTCACTGATATGTAGAAGGGTCGTAACCCCCTTACCTCGAGTGACCGCGCTCGTCCTCGGGATAGGTCTCACCTATATGCGAAATAATTATAAAACGTTAATTTTAAAGCACATAACCAACCTTATGAAATAACTTCTCATACATTGCTCAAATGGGGTGTATGAATACACCAACGTGATCTACTCAACCTCAGGAACATCCCCAAATTTTTAGAAAAATTTTCCACCGTCGCACGCGCCCCCACGCGCCAACCAAGGCACGGCCACACGCAGGCACGTGCCTAGCACATTGACGGCGTCAGTTAACGGCGTCAGGAATATTCCGTTAAAACTGACGGATTCCGTTAACGCCGTTAGGAATATTCCGTCCAAACTGACGGAATATTCCGTTATCTTCTCCGGCGGAGCTCCGGCGCCGTCGCAGGTGCCGAAAAATCGAGAAAACTTTAAAACCTTGTAACTTCTTCGTTTTTCAACCAAAATTCACAAAATTGGTACCAAAATGAAGCTTACAACAAGAGGAACAAATCCATACCACTTTCAAGCACTAAAATCCACAGAATCTCGCCAGGAAAACACCACCAACTCTGGCCAACCTTGTAACTCACGATCCCGACGTCCAAAACCTTCAAACGAACCACCCCGAGCCTCCTAAGGACCTCACCAAGCTTCCAACAAGCTTGAAATTCCCAAAAACACAAAAATTAACATGTGCATGAACAGTGACCAAATCGGGGTATCCTGAGTTCGACGTGAAAACGAAGGTATCCTTACCTGAAATGGGTATGGTTGAACTCCCAAGGACCTCACGAGCACGAATATGTAATTTGTTTCCTCGATCTGTGAAGGTTTGGATGGTTTTTGGGTGTGTTCGTACAAAGAGGATAGGAAAGGAAGAGAGAGAGGGCTCGGGACAGGGATGCAGGACAGGGAAAAGGGTGAGGGGGTGTGGGAGAGTGTGTGTGTGGTCCAAAACCTGCCAACAACATCCAAAAACAACCACACAACGAAACAACCACACTAGGGGCAAAATCGTCATTTCACCTCTACGGTTCAAAAAATCCGGGATGGGCTGTCACACATGACTTGTGAGTGATTGATTGTGTAACAAAAATTAATAAAAGAGAGTGTAAGGGTATTATATATGAAACTATATTATTGGAACCACTTTATGAAAAGTTGTAGTGCTGTAGTTCAGTTATAGTTTCAAAACCAATAAAAAAAAATGGATGATTTCAGTGTAGCTTGGGAGGTGGATGATTTATGGGAGAGTCCAACTCTGGGAGATTATAACAGTAGAGCTTATTGTGGGATTTATATTAATGCGTTGTATTAATAAATTAATTGTTCCATTACAAAATGTTGTTCAACGATTTCGTTACTGATGTAATTTCTCACAAATGGTTTTTTTTGTTATCGTAAAACTGAACTTGTTTGGTAATTATTTTTAATTTTTATTTTCCAAAAATGAAAACAAAGATTAAAATATAAAGATGAGATGATTATCAAACAATCCCTAAACTTCTAATTTTGTTTTACCTGTTTGGAAATTGACAATCGCTATTTGCACGTAGCCTTCGAATTGGTTCATAGGTAACCAAACCAAACCAATCCATATAGATTGTTGTGGTTCAGTTGTATTTACTTTCTTAAGCATTTACACAAATGTAATATCATTAGTACAAGAGTTGCAAGCATGAACGTGGCTATATTGACCATACCGATACGTTATGCCTTATACTCTAAATTTGAAATTTTCTCCTCACAATCTAAATTAGTTTAAAGTAAATTGTATCAAAAGAATAAAAAATTTACAAGGCTTAAATTAAAGCACATAATAAGTATAGAATGTCAAATATACGTACGTACGTATATTATTCGGCAACTTGGCTAGAAGATATTTAAAAAAATCCCACAATTCTTGTAAATTTTCATATTTATTTATCCTTATTTTTTTATAAAATAATTTGGAAACTGTTATTAGCACTCCAAAAAACTCATTCTACACTCCTCACAAGTGTATTTTTCTTTCTAATTATAAAAAATTTGAAATGCAAAATGAAATTTTTTGTGTGCCAATAACAATTTTCAATACTTTATATGTATTATTAAAAAATGTATCAAAATTGACACACCCCGACCGGAATCAAGACGTGCTGGTTGTCACGTGAGGGTGACGTAGCCATGTGCACAGTGCGGAAGCAAAAGATAATAATAAAAGTACGAATAAATAAAAACCAAACTACTAAATAAACTAGTTAAAGTAACACACTAGTGTGAGACTAAGTGGGATAAACATAATCAGAGCACAGAAAGCCTAAGTGCAGTCTACAAGAACGAATACTAATTACACAACATCCAAAGGAAATCTTACATTTGTGATGTTTTGTCAGAACCACCGTCAAGTCCTCGTGAACCACCAAAGCTGCTTCTAATTAGAACCTGGAGGGGCGCAAAACAAAAAGTGTGTGTGGGCAAAAACAAAGCTTTTCAAAATCATTTCATTATCAAAAGTTCTAACCTCTCTCCGTAAAACCTGTATAATTTCTTAGAAAACTGAATATATAAATATGTCACAACCATGCTTAGAGTAGCAGCATTCACAAATATGTATGTATGTAAGCCATGTCAACTAACTCAGCACATGATGTAAATAACCCAGGTAATGTCAATCAATGCAGAAAATATGTCAGCCGAAGTCACCTAACGTGATCTGTACGGTTGAATCTAGAGCTCAAATCCACAACTCAATCACTACACCTGCACACGAGTCGGAACCACCTAAAATGGTCTGTACGACAGGACTGGGTGTAAATAAATACGTTCAAGTGCTACGATCACGTGAAGACTGGGCGAATAATCGCGGGTCACCTACGAGTCGAAACCACCTATGAAATAACGAGTATTAAATGGAAAAGACATCTATGCATATATAACAAGAAAGAGAAATATTTTTTTTTTAAATATGCACACACGTACTATACTCGAATTTACTAACTAGGATTTAGGAATGAGATATTATATTTACACATTTCAAATTACTTCTTCCATTAACACTTAATTTTTTAATATTTTTTACACATCACTAATACTTAATAAAAAAATATTAAAAAAATTAAAAAATTATAAGAAAAGTAATTTGAGATAGATGAATATAACTTGCTTTAAGAATATTCAAATCACAAGTTTGTCGAGTGGGTCTGCCATGCCATTTGTTGGCGGGATTCTAATCTACTCTGCTCCAAACGGCTACCGACAAAATGTTGTGGAATAGGATACTTAAAAGGCTAAAAGCACATCGAGAAAAAGTGTAGTGTGTGTAGACCCCACAAACCCCCAATCATTTTAGCACCTATTTTTTTAGCACCTATTTTTTCTTACCACAAAAGTCAATTTATACCGACGACTTAGGCCTGCTTTTGCTTCCGGGGTCCGATTCCAAAGGCAGAGTCATGGCATCCTCAACTCTTTTCAGGGAAATGTTTTTACCGCACTTTTGGTTATAAACATCTATGTTTATATTTGCAGTTGACTTTCTTTTAATTTATTCAATTCCAATCTCGAAAATAAAAATGAGTGTATCGAAAACGTTTTTCTTCATTATTGTTTTGAAACAGTTAATCCAACAAGAAAAATAATATTTGAGTTTTATTTTAACCACCTCTAATAGTTTAATTATAATTTTTGAATCCAATATTTTCTCTCCAATGAAAATTCTTGACTCCAATTTTTTCTCTTCTACTACACATATCTAATATAATCGTTTTTCGTTTTTATAATGATATTCTACATTTAAAGGGGAAATTGAACCATACCACATAATGGATTAACCGCTTACTAGGTATCCAATTTGAAACTTCTCATTTACAAATAAGGAGAAATACTTGAAATATTAAAACAAATCAACTCAACTTGTCACTAGTTTTGCATCCAAGTAAGAATGTAACCGTCTCTTTGATATATTGGGTGTATTTCAAAATAATTAATCAATGTACTTTTGATGAAAGTGTTTTTTGAAACTAATTCTTAGAAAAAAGCAAGTAAATTATAAAAAAACACTTGAAGTGATTTCTGTAAGAAACACATAACTAGTGTTTCTTTTAAAATGCACTTCAATTGCTTTTGAAACCTAAAAACATTTTCACTAAAACCGCTTCCAATCATTTAAAAAGACTTTCAAACACGTTTATATTTTTTGTTTAAAAAAATAATACATGTAACTAAATTACTTAAGACTCATTAGTTTCAGAAACAAAATTTTGATCCAAGAAAAATTTAGTCCAAACAAAATTTTGAATCTTGATGAGAAAATTAAAATCAATAAAATAATAATACAGTCACAAACGGGTGTGAATGGGGAAGTTCCCGCGAGGGAACCTCGGGTCAAACAAAACAAGGCGCCTCATTTTTCTTCTCGCTCCTCGGAGTTTAATCAACCCCAACAAGCAAACAACCCAAAATATAGTTCGAGACTCGTGAAACGAAAGAAATCAAAACCCGAATTTCGAACCAGAAAAAGAAAAAGAAAAAGAAAAATAAGGGCAAAATGGAAGCAGCGATGGGACTGATGCGTCGGATGCCTCCCAAGCGCTCTCTCCGCCCTTCTCTCCCTTCTCGCCCAGCACTCCTCTGATCTCCTCTCTCAAATCATTCAGCCTCTCCAGGTTCTCCCCTGTTTGTTTCCCGAGAGAATCCAATCCAATCCAATTTTCACTTTCCATTTTCTTTCTCATAGGGTTTCATTTTAGTCCCCAAAAAAAAAAAAACAAAACGTTATTTTGAAAATCAAATTTTAAAGTCACTGTGTTGCTCTGATTTCCCGAAAATCAGGTTTTGTGCGATATGGAATACGGGAAGGAGTTCATTTGGTGTGAATATAACAGAGATGCAGACTCTTACAGGTAAAACCCTCAAATCTTTTGTCAAATTTGATGGGTTGGTGTTAGTTTTCTGATATTTTACACACTCATTGCTACATTTTTTTAGGACATTTTAGAGGTAGCAGATCTTGCCTTGATTTGTGAGTCTGGATGTTTGGTATATTTTGATTAATTTAACTTATTGTTTGGGTTCATATGCTGATTTAATTGGTGTGATTAGTGCAATACATGTATAACTATGTAATCCAGTAGTTTCTTTTTTCGTATAATCGTTTCTGTTCTGTGAATATCGATTGTCCATGTTGATATTTTTTGTGCTACCATATTTCCATGTTGATCGCCTTGGTTAAACAAATATCATCCGCCGCTAGAAGACGGCAGCCTCCCATCTTTAGAGTTGAGGAAACTTGAAGTTGAAGCAAACGACATCTTTGCCGTTTATCGTGACCAGTGAGGTCCTTTACTTACTTTGTTCTTCTGTCATTCTTGGCATTGGTTGAACTGTATAAAACACTTCCAAAAGGATTTTTCTTCCGTTAGTTAATTTTCAAAAAAAAGAGAGGCTAAAATGTGTCGAAAGTAACCTCATGCATTCTGAAGATTTCATACAGCTTGATTAACTGGTAATTTGGTAGGTACCATGAAGGTGGCATTTCGTCGGTTTATCTGTGGGAGGATGATAACGAAGGTTTTGTAGGCTGTTTTTTAATCAAGAAAGGTATACTGCCTGAACTTTCTCCTAGGAGATGCAAAATTCAATATATGTCCTCTTATATGTATATTTGCTGATTTTATTTTTTTTACGTAGGTGGGTCCGGAGGAGGAAGGAACATCTCATTACCGTTTAACCAGCACTATCGTACTGTCTTTGACTACTGATAATGAGTCATCAGGCACATTCAATTTGTCTGGATCAATTAGATGACAGGTAATGATACTTTATTCTTTTTCAATTGAGGAATGTGATCTTCTGGACAATTTTTGCTTTTGGAAACATTTTTTTGAGAGGTACAAAGAAGTCAGTTCAGAGAGAAATGTTTTTCCCCTTCGTCACCTGCATCTTTTCCTCTTCGCTTCTGTGCTAAAAATATTCATTTTTTCTTTTTGCATTGTCTGGAATTTTCAAATTCATCCATGTGATCGTAATCTGTATATGTTTTGAGATGGACCGACATGGTCTAGCATCTAAATGACTCTTGGGGCTTCGACATTTTAGTGATAAGCATGTTTCAAGAGAAGGAGTTTTTACAGGGAGCTATTGCTCTGTGAATCAATTTTTTATTGATTGTGTTATATTGTTGGAGCTGATATGGTTTAATTTAATTAAGCACAAGATTTCTGTTTGAATGATCACTCAAAATCTGTTTTTCTGTGCTGCCCTGCATGTACTATTTGTATGATATACTGGGATGGATCAAGTACTCTTTCTTTTTGGCTTTGTAGATGAATATGCACCTCTCAATTCAAGAAGGGCATATTTGTAACATGGGAAGAATGATCGAAGAAATGGAGAGCAAGCTGAGAAATTCACTCGAACAGGTACTGTGCATGTTATATTTCATAATTGTATGTTAATAGGATGTTTATGTGTTTATAGAATTTAAAACAACAAATTATTTCAATAAGAAAAATTCATTTTGAACGAATTATGATAAGATAAGATAGGATGTTTGTGGTGATTTTAGAATATTTGTGATATTATTTTCTGAACTAGTTGGTTAATTAAATACAATAAAAATCATAATTTTTAATTAAACATTAGTAGAAGAATGTTTGATCAAAAGTTTAAAAGTTATAAATGTTTGATTAAAAAAATTCAAATTTGAGGCATCTATATCAAAAATACCACAAACGGATTGCATGTTTGATATATGTTCTATGTTGGGGGTCCAAGTAGGCATATATTAGGAAAACCTAACCTTCGAAATATGCACGTATAACTTATAAGTAATTGAGAGAACTATATAGGATTGTTAAGGTGACGGCAGATCCCTAGTGCTTTCTTAATTTGATTTCTACAAAACTATTTTCTTTTTCCTCATCTTTAATATTGCAGATTAGTTTACTTTTATTAATCAATTTCGTTTTAATTTAAATTAGGTCCTAAAATCAATCATCTCAATTTATGTTTTACAATAATTAGTTGGAATTTGGTTTGCTTCGAATTATTTAATAATCCCTGTGGAGAACGATCTTGTGAGATCCGTTTATACTACAATAACCTTGTCATTCTTGCAAGTATTATAAGAGTTTTTAATCCTTTTGCGTGTGTGGTAAAATCCCTATCAGCTACAGTTCCCTATTCAAGGTAAAAAAAGGAACAAAATAAGATAGAATTATTTTGACATGAAAAGGGAATTTATACACATGAAGAAAGCCATGAATTGGATGTATGAACTACAAGCCCTAAATTAGAATTCACTAGAAATTAGGCCTGGACGTTGCCACAGGAACCAGCTGTTTTAGACATAATTGGATGAATAAAACATTTTTTAAGTCGAATAAATTCAACACAATTATGAACAAACAAAGGCATACATGAGTGAATGAGGTCGATAAGATAAGCAATTTTACTTTTATATACATTCAAGTGAGTTGGCATATAAATACACTGTACAATGAGGGGGAAGAAACTGAACGTCTTTGATTAGAAAGAGATGGTTTCCAAAAAAGTTCTGTTTCCTTAAGAAACAGAATAAATATAAGCAACATGTAGTTCACACATATTTTGCCCTTGTAGTTAAGATGGCAAAATGTGTCCTGTAGGGCAAGCACCTATTTCAGCAGTTAATAAAAAACATAGAAAGTGTTCAATACTTGTTCAAGTAGCTAATTTTCCTGCATAACCCTTGTTTCCATATGAAACAGAAGCAACGTGCAATTCACACATTTTTTACCCCTACAATTAAGACGGCAAAATATATGTCCTGCAGGCTAAACACTTGTTTTAGCAGTTAACAAAAAACAGAAAAAGTGTTCCGTTCTTGTTCGAGCTAGGGGTGGGCAAACGGGTAGAGAAACCACGGGTAGGGGCGGGTAGTGTAGGTTCGGGGCGGGTACGGGCCGGGTCCTTTTTTTTTTGGGAACAAACAGGGCTGGGTGGGCCGGGGCATGGTTATTTACGGGGCGGGCCGGTTCCTAAACCTTAGAAAAACGGGGTCCCGGACCGGCCCGTTTCTGACTTTAATCAACGGTCGAGATTGAATGATAACCTATCATTCAATCTGAACCGTTAATTTGTAACCTAGGTTCCTAAATCAGTTCAGACTTCAGTGTTCAGTCTCGATCTCTCCAACACTCCAACCCTCTCTCGAATTCGCGGCGCCACTCCTCCGTCCACCTTCTCTGACACAACTCCGGCCAGCCACAAGCAAGCCACACACATAGACAAGCACACGCACCCTGCTACTCACTCTCACTCCCACGCCCCACCTTTCCACCGTCACTCCCTCGAGCCTCAACTCCCTCGACGGCTACTGTCTAGTAGTGTCTACCATCGGCGTCGAGTTCGCCACCAAGACTTTCCGGGGTGGGAAAGTCGAACCTGCTTTCCAGGTTCACCAGGAACAAGTTTAATTCGGAATCCAAGTCTACCATTGGCGTCGACGTCGAGTTCGCCACCAAGACTTTGACCGTTGATTCCAAGCTCATCAAGGCTCAGATTTGGGACACTGCTGACCGAGAAGGTGATATTTTTTCTCCTATTTCTTTTTTTCTCTCAGTATTCTTTATATTTTTAGTTTTTCTGATTTGGGTTTGATTATCTAGCTAATTACTAGGAAATATTTGATATATATAATATATTGGTTTGAGTTTTGATTGAATGGTATGCTCAATAGTTAGTTTGAGTTTTGGTTTGAGTTTTGATTGGTTTGAGTTCTGTGATCAGACAAACAATCTAGTTGGATTAGGTATGTATGCAATAAAACTACAGTTCATTGTTTGTCCATATAGTTGGAAACTTGGAATATGGTAGAGATCTTCAGATGAATGAATCTGTGCAGTTTTGAATATATATATGTGCAGTTTTGAATTTGTGCAGTTTTTGAATACATATATATATGCAGTTTTGAATCTGCACATATATATATATATTCTGTTGTTGGATATATATATATATATATATATGCAGTTTTGAATCTGCACATATATATATATATTCTGTTGTTGGATATATATATATATATATATATATATATGTGCAGTTTTGAATCTGTGCAGTTTTTGAATCTGTGCAGTTTTGATGCTGTGCAGTTTTGTGCAGTTTTTGAATCTGTGCAGAATTGCAGTTTTTGCTTCTTCTGTGTTGTGCAATGTGCATTTCTGTGTGGTGTGCATTTATGTGTTGTGTGCTGAGCTTAGCTGTGTGTGTTTTGAAAACAGTGAATGTGCTTCCCCCATTAGTTGCTTGTCTCTTTGTATGTTAGATACACACTGAAGTTGAAGCTCCAGATCACGTTTAGCAGTAGGATTTGTCGAATATTTGGCATTATTGTTATTATGTTTCATTGGCTCTTTTTACATTTGACTTGTCCATGCGATGTCTTATATTTTTTTTGTTGCAGGCGTCGTGATCATAACGGGAAGTCATTTTATGGACTGGAAATTATGGATGAAAGGGTGAATATTTGCTCGTTCTATTTCAGTTTTTGTGAACCGTATAGGCAATTCTACTTTAGCACAATGGATTTGAATTTGAATCATTCATTATTTTGTTGACTTTTTTGGGTAAGTGATTCAAGATGGAAGCACAAGCGCTGGGAAAATGGGAATTGTTAGACCATAAAATCTGATTGCGATGTAATGTTGTTGTTTTTAGATGTTGGACGATGTAATGTTATTTTGGATGTATTGTTATTCTATGAATTTGGAGTCTTGGACGATGTGTTGTTATTTTGGACGATGTCATGTAATATTGTTATTTTGGACTCTCAGAATTTGGATATGTTGTTATTTTGGACATTGGTACTGCCGTGGTAGAATCATAGAATCTGTACAATTGCAATCTCTGCAATTGCCGCACTCTGTGCAAATATATATATATATATATATATATATATATATATATATTTTTTTTAATTTTAATTTTAACCAACATAAAAAAAATAAAAAAAAAGGGTGAACTGTGGACCTGGCCCGGACCGGCCCATTTGAAACGGGCCGGATTCGGTTCAATTCCTGTAATGAAATATGATGTACCTAGCCTGGTCCGGCCCGTTTCATTTAAGCTCCGATTCCTTCAAAATTAGGCCTGGTCCGGCCCGTGCCTAGCCCTAGTTCGAGCAACTAAGTTGTCAAGTAAAATAAAAATATGCATGAAATACACTACAAATTGTATATTTTGTCTTTAAAATGCAATTTAAATCCGAAAGTAATAAAGATGGTAAACTGTAGTCATGGATGGTTGCATCTATCGCTTGATAATTCATTCTTCATCCTCCAATTTCTTGCAACAAATTTTAGTAATTACGAACGCCCCAAACTTACTAAAATATTTTCAATAACCTTCTTTCATTGCAGGGTCCAAGAAGAACCAAACCATTTCAAGAACTCGCATTGCAAACATAATGGAACTAATTCAAATATGAAAACTCACAAATCGCAATGCTCCTATCCAGTGAATCATCTTCATGGACCGCATCTTCTAAAATCGTAAAAGGCCTTTCTTTCTCCACCATTTGAATCTTACATTTCTTTTCTACTATTGATCTATGAAACCAAACTATCACTTAATTAAATCTCAAACACTTCCAACTAAATCTTAAATTAAATAGAGCTGTTCAATTATATTAAATTACATATAGGGAGGGGGAAAGAGAGAGAAGAGAGAAAAGAGAGACATGGAATTATCGGATCCTCAAACTGACCGGGCCATAATTCTGATTGGGTTTCAAAAGCGAAGTGTACACTAAATGCTATATCAGTGTTGTCGGATGCTGAAAGTAACTGCAATCCAGGGAACCATTTCATTTATAAGTATAAAAAATAATAGAAAGAATCAGGGAAAATCTGTGAAAGTGGAAAACATAAAAGCCAAACCAAAACTATAAACCTGTATTAGAGGTTTAATAAATCAAATGTTGAAACCCATTTAATAGTATTGTTCAAAACCTAAAAAAAGGATTGAATAGTCATGGTAGAGTGGAGGGAAAAGAAGAAGCAAGCCACTATAAAATTACAAGCATCGTCCAGCTGAGAACAAATATGTAAAAAAAGTTGGCCACTTATTTGTAAGATGGAGAATATATTAAGGCATGTTCATGGATGCGGAGGCTAATGAACATTGTTAGATACTGGGTATGCATATCATTCATTTAGTAGATACAGGGGGTAGGAGAATGTAGTTTCAAAATTGGAGAAGACCACTTACGAAGAAAAATCTAATATAAATGTGAATTGCAAATATAAATCCAATTTTCGAACAAAATTCACTAATATAAATCTGAAATTTGAACTGTCTACGTTTTCTATTAAAACCCATTGTTTATCTTCTAGCCATCATACGTCTCAAACAATACCTTTTCATCAAAAATTTTAAAACCATTCATACTCATACCAACCAACTCTATCATGCTCAAACCAGTTCGGTCTAATACGTAACAAAAAAGTTGTACTTCATATTTACCATACCATGTCTCCTTTGTCCCTTGGTGAAGTCAATATCGTCCCACCAACTGACCATTATTTTGCAACAGTTAAAATCTACCCCACGGGATCTTGCCACTGGAGGAGCAGCTTCCGCCACCGTAAAAAGCATCGCTTCCTCTCGCTCCATCCTTTACCAAATTGTTGGAACTGACGCTCATATCTACTGGTTTAGGAGCTGGTTGTTTTGCATTTTTTGCAACCGTCTTCCCTCATACCTGAAAGTTCCCAAGAAAGTTAATAGCAGAAAGAAATAATAACCCACACATTCTCCACGTTGCACATAAAGCTCATAATTAATTTTAGAAAACAACTTATTTGTCACGAATAACTTTCTCGGTCCCACTTCTGTCAAAATTTTGGTGGCAATTCTTTTCGCAATAACTGTTTCCCTTTTCATTACCCATGACTACACAAAAGTACATAGAGAGTTAACTAACAGGATAATGAATCAGAACATAGTAGTTGGTCAGAAAAGATTAAAAACACACGAAGAAAGAATGTGAGCACTGAACCCTAAACCCTATATGAATACTATCAGACCATTCGTAACATGCATAATAGTTTGGACAATATGAGGACATTGAGGACAAACTTCAACACTCATGAAATCTTATAAAATTGCATTGTTTGATAAGAATCAATTATGTTTGGTTCCTTCTTGTTGAGGGAGATGTTACAACCAACTCAGCTAGAGAGTCATTCCTACAGCAACATCAGCCTATGCAAAATACGACATATGCACATACTATGCCACATATATCTTAGTCGGCATCTGTTACACGGTGTTACTAAACCTATTACAAACCCCTCGGCACACGCGTGTGCGCCCTTAATAACTTTTTTGGACTTCTATTTTTGAATTTAAAAGGGGAAAAAATGGATGGAGGGTTGGAGGGGTGGGGGGGGGGTAACTGCTTCAACATCTACTGCATGGATTTGGGGTTTTTAACTTTGAAAACTAATTATTTGAAATAATAGGTGGGAGGCAAGTACTTATCCCATAATGAATTTCATATTTAACATAAGATTTGATTGCCGAAGTACTTACAGATTGTTTCCCCAATACGTCTATTACATCCACTTGATGCCACAATCTGCTATGTTCTTCAGGATGGTCAGGGCATTGTGCATGTACGATTTCTGTGGCCATGTCTCGAATCAGATTGCCTTCTGTATCAACAGTTACAAGGCATTGATTTTGGAGTTCTAGAATTCCTTTTTTCTGGATATAAGTCACAGCCCCCAAATATTGTCGTGCATAGTTCTTGTTCATTCCAATGAAGAAACAGCCTATATCCAGGATTACATCCTTCAAGAGGTCATCATTTAGCCTATCATAGCTTGTCTTAATATTTGCGAGAATTACCCGGCAGGGCTGTGATCTTTCCATTTATCCAGTACAGTTTCCCGTTCACTTGTGCTTCTTTTATGTAGACAAGAACCTAGGACTTCAAGTGCTATTGGCAAACCTCCTGTTGGAAATATGCCCTGAAAGTCAATTTTTGGAAGAAACCTTTCAGGACAATGAATTGATGTATATATGACTCTTATACATCGGAAGGCAAAGATACTAATTAGGACTATCTCAATGAACAAAATATGTCCTAAATAGTGAATCCATGGACAATGGATCGATGGAAGAAGTAACCTAATGATGTTAGATTACAGAGACCTTCTTCTCATAACCATCATGTCCAAAAAGGTTCCTGGTCATAGGATTGTCGGAGGGATACTGACAATCCATAGACCGGTACATACTATGTCCGCTTCAATTGGAAGGATGAAAAGTCTCATCCCATTCGTGTAGCGACACTAAGACAAGTATGTAGGTGCTCATTAAGGGAATAAGTTCACTGAACACAATCGAACGAGAGTACTTGCATGGAGGTCTACTCACATGTCAAGCAAGTAACTCTAATGGTTGGAATAATGTAAGTAATCCCTTGACCTAAGGCATCGTCGTTGTCTTGTGGTTAAGTACTTAATCTTTGATTATGTTAAAGTCATTCCGTTCGCGAGTGTCCAAGGCATCGTTGGGGTTAAGCCACTTAGCCATGAAGGCAAGTGAATGCGCAACAAGGAATCTCTAATCCTCGATAAGAGAGGATGAATACTCTAAGATATGATTCGGGAATCTTCGGCCGAAGTATCGAGCGTAATAAAGGAAAACGTTCCTATACGTCTCAAATGAATCATATAAGAAGGAATAATCACATTAGGGGTTTGACATTATAAATCCATACCCTAGTAATGTGATTGAGAGTATTGTTTTAGAGAAGGATCGAATTACATTGTAATTCCAACTGAATAGGTTCTCCGAATAACTTCTACATTAGCTTGGGTAGCCATGATATATGGTTAGATGTCACTCATGGCTTGTGAGTTCTTCTAGATGATTAAATGTAGTCATCAAAAGGAAGGTGAATTAAAAGTAAGTTTTAATTCACTAAGTGATTGGATAATCAATTGGATTGGTGCCAATCACCTCACTGCCTTGCTAATTAGAACCTAAAATATTGTTCACCAATACACTCTTGTAGTGAGTAACTAATGGATGAAGGAAATAATTAATTGGATTAATTAAGTGTTTTGATTAATTTAGAAAGTCTAAAGAAATCATAAAAGCGATAAAGATCGTTTTGGGCTTATAGAAACGTTCGGGTTTAATTAGGCCCATTGGGCCAAAACCCACTGGGCTTTTATTCAAGCATTGGATGACTTGAAATAATTAAAAGCCCAAAGCCCAAACCAAACACATATGGCCGGCCAAAGAGAGGGAGAGAGAAGGTCAATTGTTGACTTGTTTCTTTATGTAATAAAACGAACTTTATAGTGAAAGATTCATTAGGGTTTTGATGTGTTCTAAAACAACAAAAGAGAAAAAGAAAAACTCTCTCTCTTGAACACAAAGGGCCGGCCACCAAGGGGGTGATTTAACTAATCATCTATACACCCTTTTGGTTATTCCTTCATCTTTCTCATTACAAAGTGGGTGAGGATCTTTAGAGGTTTTCATATCTTTGGAAACTTGAAGAGAACCTAGGAGCACTTACTTTACAAAGTGGAGGAAGCAAGGAGGGAGGCTAGGCTCAAGGAGTTTGAGGAGCAAAGATCTTGGAGGTGGTCCATCCTTGGTCTAAGATCTAGATCAAGAGGTATAAAACTAAACCTCTAGTTTGTTCTTCTTATAAATTTTGTTTTGATGCATCTTATATAAACCTATGCATCTTGAAGGGGATTTGCATGACTATAGCTTTGATAAAATGTATGACATGCTTCCGTTGCTTTCGTATATAAATTTTGAATTGTATATGCATGCTAGTCACTAGAAATCCCACATGAATCTCATAGATTTCCCTTCAAGTGGTATCAGAGCCAAAGGTTTATGTATGATGTGTCCTTTTAGATTTTATGCATATGGGTTTTAATTTTATGTATGTCATATTATTGCTTCATTCAAAATATGTTTATCTTTTGTTTTTTCAAAGTGTTGAAAAATTGTAAATCAAAAGTTGAAAAGGATATGCAAGAAAAGTGTTTTTGATGCATGAATGAAGTTTGAGTTTAAATTGTTTTTCATTCAAAATATGTTTATCTTTTGTCTTTTCAAATGTTGAAAAAGGTGTATCAATAGTTGAGAAAGATATGTATGCAAAAATGTTTTGGATGCATGAATGAAAAGAGGGTTTAGAAACAAAAATTTTGGGGTTTTATTCCTTAAAGGGGGTTCGGCTAAATGGGGATTTTTTTGTTAGTGTTTGTGTTTTGTTTTGAACCTCACACACACACTTTGAAGCTAGAAAGTAGTGATCTTGTCACTTTTGTTTTTTGGGTTTGAAAAATCACCAAGAACATACAAATCTTGAAAAATATGTTCATGGTTTTGTTCTTGGTGTTCATGGTTTGGTTTTTGGTGAAAATGGTTTTACATGCATTGTTTTGTGGTTATGGATGATGTACATACCATCCATAGCCTACACCAAAATTTAAATTAATACCTAGACTTGTCTAGATATATATTTCCATCACCCTTTTCCCTAAAGTCCTTAAAGCAAAACTAAGTGGCAAACAAGATATATTTTTCTTCTTCTTTATGTTGAAATAATGCAAGGTGGGTGAGACCTACCCACTTCCCCCTTCATTTGGCCGGCCAACTCAAGTGGTTTTCCCACTTGAGGGTCCTTTTGTAATCATGAAAAGTTTGGTATTACTTTTAGTATTTATGGTTTGACCCCTAACTTTTTCATATTTGCATTTAGACCCCTACTATTTAAAAATTGAAATGTTTGATTTTAATTTTGTTTAAAGTTTAAACTCATCATTTAATTATGCCCATATGCACTAAATCTAATTGATTATGTTGCATTCCATTTAATTATTTAATGTGATTAAGTAGTTAGAAAATGGGTGACTATGGACTTATGCCTTAAACGATAATTGAGCTATGAGTTAAGGCGCTAAAATCAAATTGTTTGAACCTTGGGAATGTGTTTTAATTACTGTTTCAATTGGACCTTGTCACGTTTCGACATTAATCTATCTCTCCCTCTTAGTATGTGTAATTTGTAGGAATTTGTACAAATCGGTTTGTAATTCTTATTACTTCTTAATCTCTTTTAGTTAGTTGATTCCCTCTAGTGCTAGACTAGAGTTTCTTTAACTATTGGTAAGGAGACATAACTAAAAGAGGGTTTTGACATGAGATTAAAGATTAAATGGGTCCAACGCCCTAATAAGCAATGAATGATTGTCTTTCATTTCTAATGGCTCAATGAAAATGTTTTAATTGGATTGAAAAACACGTAATTAAAATGACACAACCTCCCCGAGATCTTATTCAACAATGTTGGCTCGTTGTTGCAATAACCCAATAAGTCCATGGTCATCCAAGAGCCTAAGATAACTATAAAGTCCAATTTCAAAGGATTGCAAAAACCGTAGTAGTAGTAGTTACTTCCAATATTTGAAAAATTCGTTTTTGATATTGATTTGTTTTTCTCAAAACAAATAGTGGGAGTATCATACGCTACTAAACTATAATGATTTCAATTAGTAGTTATATATATCTCCAATATTTTGAAAAATGTTTTGATATTGATTTGTTTTATGAAAACGAATAGTGGGGATATCATATGCTACTAATTTCATTAACTTTGGACTAGTAGTTGTAATAGGACAATTTATTTGAATATGTTTAAATAAATAAAATTGATGAGACCTTAAAATCCCTCAACCAACAAAGAATATTAAGTTGATAAACGAGAGATGTTTTGAACATTTCTTCGTAGGCCTTCCACCGTGGTGGGCTCCAATCGTTTGTGACTCATGCACCAGCTTCACCCTATAATGGGGAGGTACAAAGTATGTGCTTACATTCAGGAGGAGCCCATAAACATATGATGAGGTGAGTGTAGACAACAAGTATGACCAACATGATATAATTCTGAGGTTGTGCTTGAACCTCTACATAAACTAAGCATGGTGGGAATAACTTAACTAAGTGCAATGGTGCCAACATGATATAATTCTGAGGCATTCATTCTCTAGAGGCCAAACTAGATGGGTAATTACAAGAGTTGTAAATGACTAAAGTGTTATTCTCTCATCATTATTTTTGCTAACCAACATGATATAATTCTGAGGTGGGCTTGGTAATGATGAGTCTCCCATACCCCGCTAAGAGTTCAACATAACTCTCGGATTCTATTGAGGGATATGGAATTTGTCAAAAATGGTGGGTGGTGTCATTCGGTTTAAAGACCCGAATCGTGTGACTTAATCAACAATCAAACTAATTTATTTTATTGTTTATGTATTTAGATATGGTTGGAAGCACATTCGCGAAAATACTCGACAAACATTGCCTAGAGGGGCATAATTTCCCAACCTGGTATCGTAATGTCAAGATTCTCCTAACATTGGAGAAGATTATTTACGTACTTGACAAGCCTCTTCCTGACATACCTCTTGGCCCTGAGGCCACAGAGGATGAACGTGCTAAGTATGACAAGCACGTTGAGGATGATACACAAGCCAAGTGCTATCTGTTGGCTTCCATGAATGAGGAGCTACAGAGACAGCACGAGGGCATGGACAGTGCATTTTCTATAATACTCCATCTTACGGAGTTATATGGTGAAGGGACGCGCAACCGTCGCTTTAACACTGTTTGTGAACTTGTGAAGACCAAGATGGTCAAAGGGGCTCCAGTGCATCAACATGTACTGAAGATGATAGGATTCATAGAACAACTGGAGAACCTAGGTACTCCACTTGACGGGGAATTGGCCCAGGACTTTATATTGGCTTCTCTTCCTGATTCATTTTCGCAGTTCGTAATGAACTACAACATGAATAAGATGGATCATACTCTCTCTGAGTTACTAAATATGTTAGTAACTGCTGAGAAGACTATGAAAGAGAACGTTGTAGGGACTGTTGCAGTAGCCTACAACAAGCCATCCTCTTCCAATCCTAAGCCGTATGGCAAAGGAAAGGGGAAGGAGATAAAGTCTCCCACTCCTAAGCCGAAATGAGGAGTGAAGAAAAAGAAAAAGGAAATGGAGCCCAAGAGGACTTGCCACCACTGTGGAAAGGAGGGGCATTGGAGGAGGAATTGCAGGTTTTACCTTGCAACTCTTAAGGACAAACCAAAAGGTATGGTTTATGTTCTTATCTTCAATTCTAAATGTTAAATCTTCTAAATATTTATATTTGATATAAAAGGCTAATCACTTGTATAATTGTATATATGTAGAGAAGCCAAGTAGAAGAAGAACAAGCAAAGGAAAAGTGGAGAAGGGTTCGATCACCATGTTTTTGCTTACTACTTCGGAAGTTTGTTAGGCATTTAAAGATTGTCTTTAATCTCTTATTTTGTTAAGAACTTATTATGTGGCTTCATATGATGGATGATCACTAATATTGCCTAAATGTATGAAGGTATTTTAATTAGTCTCTAAAAGTATAGAGCTAATGTCTTTTGTATTAAACATTATGAATGTTTGAATTATCATATTAATGTAATGTGAAGAATGCCTTCTAATATATTATTTCCTTAAAGTAGTGTTATGAATTGAATATTGTCTTGTTGTATCCTAGTTGAGATACAAGAATTATATCACATTATAATGATATAAGTAATAAGAAAAAAGTTTCTTATATGGTTATCACTTAAACCACAATAATCAAGGTCACTCTTGATTCAATTAAGTAGTTTTGAACAACTAATTGGGCATTCTTAAAATTGTTTTTTAAAAATGTTAAGTGTGTTAGTGATTAAAACCAAGAAAGAAGTGTCTAAATCTATAAAAAATTTAAAGATTTTAAATCACTTAATAACAAGGCATCAACTTAATGAAGGTTGAAACAAATGAGCTTGAAAGGTTTTAAAGCTACTACACAATGTCCTCTACCCGTATATTCCACGTTTATACATTTTTGAATGTATGAAATCATTTCTCATTAAAGTCATGAGAAATAGTGGGAGGTGTAAAATGGATATAAACTTGAATATGATTGGTTTATAGTTGTCTAAATAATAATAGTATTTGACTATTATTAAGAGTTTGTAATTTTAATTGTTAAAAGACTCAAGCTCTTCAACACGTTAAATTCTATGTTGTGTAACATTCTAAAGAATAGTCTTTGAATGTTGGTTTCGTCAACCTAGCATAAAATGGTTATATGTTGGAAGTTGTCCATCATTCTCTTTTATGAGAGCAAGCTAATAACAAAGCATATGGACAAGTTGATGAAACAAAAGGGAATAGTTTCAAAATGAGTCACAACATATAGTTTAACAACAAGACAATCCAAATTCGTCACCTCATGGTTCAAATCATAAAATGAAGATTTAAGAAAGCATTTTCCTATATGATAGAAAATCATTTTCATATCCCTTATAATGAATGTGTCATAAAATCACAAAAGGGACACATGTATGGACTTGTGAGTAGATATCCAAAAGTGAAAAACCATGGGTTATCACTTTAAAATATTACTATATCCCAGGATCAGAACCAAAGCAATTGATAGAGTATTATTGCCTTTAAGAAAGGAACATCAGAGTGGGACTCTGGAAGCGTGCATTCACTTAGGTTACGAACCAAAGTGAAAATAACCCATTTTAACAAATGGAACTTCATAATGGATGAAGTACTAATCATATGAATGTATTGTTAGTATCGTACTACAATGGTCTCAAGGTTGGAGCAAAGTTTGTATAAAGTATACAAACAAAATATATGTCGATATATTGTTTTAGAAACTGCTTAAAAAGGTGTTTTGAAAGGAAGGGGTTCTTTTAGAACCAATGATTGAATCCAAACCATAAGGTCGTTAGTAGGATACTACGACGTAATGGGGCGATAGCTCAAGCCATGGAATCAAGGTCTCATCAAAGTATTCGAACACAAGAAAGAGACATCATCAAAATGTTTTAGAAACATTTGATAAGTAAATCCCTTTTAAATTAAAAGGTGACTAATACATAACCAAGTTAACCTACGAGCATAAGCTCACTCAACTAGCATGTATAAGATACACTAGTGATTGACTTTAGTGCAAGTGGGAGATTGTTGGAAATATGCCCTGAAAGTCAATCTTTGGAAGAAACCTTTCAGGACAATGAATTGATGTATATATGACTCTTATACATCGGAAGGCAAAGATACTAATTAGGACTATCTCAATGAACAAAATATGTCCTAAATAGTGAATCCATGGACAATGGATCGATGGAAGAAGTAACCTAATGATGTTAGATTACAGAGACCTTCTTCTCATAACCATCATGTCCAAAAAGGTTCCTGGTCATAGGATTGTCGGAGGGATACTGACAATCCATAGACCGGTACATACTATGTCCGCTTCAATTGGAAGGATGGAAAGTCTCATCCCATTCGTGTAGCGACACTAAGACAAGTATGTAGGTGCTCATTAAGGGAATAAGTTCACTGAACACAATCGAACGAGAGTACTTGCATGGAGGTCTACTCATATGTCAAGCAAGTAACTCTAATGGTTGGAATAATGTAAGTAATCCTTTGACCTAAGGCATCGTCGTTGTCTTGTGGTTAAGTACTTAATCTTTGATTATGTTAAAGTCATTCCGTTCGCGAGTGTCCAAGGCATCGTTGGGGTTAAGCCACTTAGCCATGAAGGCAAGTGAATGCGCAACAAGGAATCTCTAATCCTCGATAAGAGAGGATGAATACTCTAAGATATGATTCGGGAATCTTCGGCCGAAGTATCGAGCGTAATAAAGGAAAACGTTCCTATACGTCTCAAATGAATCATATAAGAAGGAATAATCACATTAGGGGTTTGACATTATAAATCCATACCCTAGTAATGTGATTGAGAGTATTGTTTTAGAGAAGGATCGAATTACATTGTAATTCCAACTGAATAGGTTCTCCGAATAACTTCTACATTAGCTTGGGTAGCCATGATATATGGTTAGATGTCACTCATGGCTTGTGAGTTCTTCTAGATGATTAAATGTAGTCATCAAAAGGAAGGTGAATTAAAAGTAAGTTTTAATTCACTAAGTGATTGGATAATCAATTGGATTGGTGCCAATCACCTCACTGCCTTGCTAATTAGAACCTAAAAGATTGTTCACCAATACACTCTTGTAGTGAGTAACTAATGGATGAAGGAAATAATTAATTGGATTAATTAAGTGTTTTGATTAATTTAGAAAGTCTAAAGAAATCATAAAAGCGATAAAGATCGTTTTGGGCTTATAGAAACGTTCGGGTTTAATTAGGCCCATTGGGCCAAAACCCATTGGGCTTTTATTCAAGCATTGGATGACTTGAAATAATTAAAAGCCCAAAGCCCAAACCAAACACATATGGCCGGCCAAAGAGAGGGAGAGAGAAGGTCAATTGTTGACTTGTTTCTTTATGTAATAAAAGGAACTTTATAGTGAAAGATTCATTAGGGTTTTGATGTGTTCTAAAACAACAAAAGAGAAAAAGAAAAGCTCTCTCTCTTGAACACAAAGGGCCGGCCACCAAGGGGGTGATTTAACTAATCATCTATACACCCTTTTGGTTATTCCTTCATCTTTCTCATTACAAAGTGGGTGAGGATCTTTAGAGGTTTTCATATCTTTGGAAACTTGAAGAGAACCTAGGAGCACTTACTTTACAAAGTGGAGGAAGCAAGGAGGGAGGCTAGGCTCAAGGAGTTTAAGGAGCAAAGATCTTGGAGGTGGTCCATCCTTGGTCTAAGATCTAGATCAAGAGGTATAAAACTAAACCTCTAGTTTGTTCTTCTTATAAATTTTGTTTTGATGCATCTTATATAAACCTATGCATCTTGAAGGGGATTTGCATGACTATAGCTTTGATAAAATGTATGACATGCTTCCGTTGCTTTCGTATATAAATTTTGAATTGTATATGCATGCTAGTCACTAGAAATCCCACATGAATCTCATAGATTTCCCTTCACCTCCACGGTACCCAACAGCTTTTCCTGAGTGCTCAACATAATCTTCATTCTTTGTTTCTAAAGGTATGACTCCCGCCGGCGGAGAGAAGAAGTTTGAAGGAGTCGGAGTAATCGAAGCGGGCCCAGCCTGCGAGAAGAAGTTTGAAGGAATCGGAGTAATCGAAGCGGGCCCAGGCGACAAGATCCCCCGAAACACACCCTTTTGCCTCACACAACCATCACCACCATCATCCATTATTTCCATTCCTTCCACAACATCTCGAGCAGTACTGCTTTTATTTCTCCCTTGATCATGAGCCGGAGGTTTATTAAAGTTATCGTAATTCGGAGGATTAAAATTACTGGGCGGGGAAGAAGATGTAGTGGAATAATTTGATGGTGGTAAGCCAGTGAGGCTTTGGACAAGGTCCATGAGCCCGCTAGGACTTGAGCGTATGACCTTCGGGGACACTGAGTAGATTACGACCGGTGACGGTGAAGTAAGGCTGTAATCTTGAGCGTATGACCTTCGGGGACTTGAGCGTACAACTGGAGGTTTCTTGATCTTGACTGAGTCTTTGTTTATCTTGAGAGGCATTGGACGTGGACATTTGAGTTGAAGCTCTCTTCTCGGATATTTTTCTATTGAATAATCCATGCTGTTGAAGGTGAAATAAGTCCATAATCCTTTCCATTTATCCAGTTCAGTTTTCCATTCACTTCTGCTTTTTGTATGCAGACAAGAACCTAAGACTTCAAGTGCTAGTGGCAAACCTCCACAGTAGCCAACAGCTTTTCTTGAGAGCTCAACATACTCTTCATTAGGATAATTCTTTCCAAAGGCATGCCAACTAAGTAGCTCAAGAGCTTCTTCTTTATTCATTTCTTGCACAGTACATGTCGCCTCCACATTAAGCATCTTTAGCAAATGTTGATCCCTTGTTGTTATAATAATTCTACTTCCTGGACCAAATGAGTCATGCTTTATAGCTAATGCATCTAATTGTGCATCGCTGTCTACATCATCTACTATGACAAGTACTCTTTTGTTGCCAAGTCTTCTTTTAATCTCCTTGGTCCCTTCATCGACCCTACTAACCTTCATGTTTCCCGATCTCAAGATATCAGAAAGAAGTTTGTTTTGTGAATCAACCAGTTCCTCATCGACCCTACTAACCTTCATGTTTCCCCATCTCAAGCTATCAGAAAGAAGTTTGTCTTGTGAATCAACCAGAACCTTATCGTTTCTCACATTTGGAAGAAAACTTCTACCATCAAACGTGTGCTGATATTTGTTGAAAATTACTTTTGCAACCATTGTTTTACCCAGTCCGCCCATACCCCAGATTCCAATGATACGGACATCGTTTGATCCTCCAACATCTAAATAATTACTGATTTTTTGCACGCGAGAATCCATTCCAACTGGGTGTATGGCTACGTCCAAGTAATTGCTTCTCAGTTCTCTACTAATTCCTTCATACCTGGTAGGTAAAATTCAATTCAAAATTGAGCAAAAGATTTACTAATAAACGGTACAATTAAATTGAACTAAAATCTTACTCATTATGACTAGAGAGCTTGGGAGTGGAAGATTTGAAAGGCCAAAGATGAATCAAAATCTTCGAAAACCATTAAAGCATCATAAACTTCAGAACTTATATTTATATATGCATAAATGTGTAAATTCAAATATTTGATTCATGTGGTTAGCTCAATATCTGACCACACATGACACACAGAATGTGTTCATAAATTCTCATGGAAGAGTCTGGAAGCTCTACATTGCAATGTGTAAAATCATATACTCCAAGCCGCAGTAATAATAATTTCATTGTTTGTTCGACATTTGATAAATATGAGAGTTAAAAAGACCAATACCTTATGTAGCCAATTAATAACTTTTGTTAGAAAGAACTAAGGTACTGTATGCTTGTGTATAAAAAAAAAAAGGACTGGGAAATATTAAAAAAAATACAAAATACAGGAAAGGAAAAAAGAAATAAGAAAGTACCCATCAGCTCCCAATAACCAATCCGGATGTAGGCCAAAATCGTATAGATGAAAGTCTGAATCATGCATATTTTCCTTCATAAATTTGTCCCATGCTAGATTAACCCCTAATTTCTTCACACTCACAGAAGCATCTGCAGTTTCAACAGGCACTACAACTATATCGACCTTGTCCCCTCCTTGCAGACAGAGCACATAGTTCGATATCTGTCCCTGCCAAAGATAATGGTCATCAAGTGTACAGGAAGTTGGTACCGAAGCGTATGTTATCCGGGCGAGCAAAGCAGTACGCTTGGTTTTATTGATAACAATAATGCCGAGAGGACCTTCACGTTGTTTCTTCGAAGAGTATATGCAGTACAGAGTCAACCCGCTAAAATTGCGACCAAAAATTAGAGGTATGTGAAAACTGACCAGATCACCCTTGACAAAATCAAACCAGTCGGGAATATAATTTCCATTGAGAAAAATGCCACCATATCCGCAAGAAGTCCATCCCTGTACGATGTAGAGCCAGATTTGTAACAAAAATACATTGTTATGTATGCATGTGTCATATATATGTGCTGCTGTGTGTGTGGTAGAAAGAGAAGGAGAAAGAGAACAGGCTAGATAGAAAGAGAGACCTGAAGGATGTTCTTCCTAAAATTAGCAGTGAGATTGATGCACCCTTCCATATGAACTCTTGTCATCGAGTTTAATGACATATCCAAGCCCGGAATCTCTGTGAGTTTGCATGAATGACTTAGATACAACTCTCTCAAATTCGACAATTCTGAAAAATCTGGCATTGTTTCTAATGCAGTGCACAAACCCGCTCGCAAGACTTTCAAAGTTGTTGGTAAATTTGGGATTGCATGTAGGTTTGTGCAATCATCTAAACACAATGTTTCAAGCTTAGAAAGACCACTGAGGCTTGGTAGGCTACAAAAACTATTTTTTCGAAGATCTAAATCTTCTAAAGAAATTAGACTACCAAGATCCTTTGGGATTTCGTCATCGGTTAAAGTGCAGCATCCAAGATCTAATTTCCGTAAAGAGTTTAAGCAATGTATAGAAGGGGGCAAAAGACTAGTTGATGGTGACTCTTTCACACCATATTGAGATGAAAAACTCAGCATTAGTATTTGTCTTATGGGTGTGCCATCTGCTGTCTTATGGTAGCTCTGTCCCAAGCCTTCAGCCAAGTTTTCAAATCTTGAACAGCCATTAAGAAGAAGAGTTTCAATAGACTTGGAATTAAAGAAATTCAGTGGGAGATCCTTCAGATTTTTGCAGCCTTCAAGATTTACCAAAGTCAGTCTTTCAAGATTCCCAATGGATGAGTGAACCTCAGACAAACTCTCACAATCATTCAATATCAATTCCTCGAGATTTGGGAGTTTTGAAAAGTCTGGTGTTTGTGCTAGGTTATGGGAATGACTGACATTAAGAAGCTTCAACTTCTCGAGCAACTGTTAGACAAAAGGAAAAACCAAAATAAACACAAATGGAAAAGAGAAAGCATGAAGTTGGTGTTTATAAAACCTGACAGAAAGAATTAATAATTTGGTTGAGGCCATATCATACCAAATCAGAATCCTCCCAAACTCGTATGAGTTTGCTATAGCTCAGGTCAATAGCAACTAGGTTTGGTTGATCAAAATCTTTTGGTAAGACCTCTAGAGGAAAATCATGCCAACACAACCATCTTAACTCTTTGGAAAGATTGTGGTAACTTCCAGTGAGCTTTACGTTATTGAGTTTGAGCAGTCTCAGACTCTGCATGTTTCGAAATGATTCTGAACTGAAGCTAGGCTCGCCGGACTCTTGCATATCTAAAGCAAGTCCTTCAACGTCTTCTGTTCCCTATTACAAAAAAATTTAAAAATAAACAACTAAAAATTAAAAATAAATAAATAAAAACAAACCAACAACAGCAGCAACTGAGGAACTAAGAAAAGGATTATTTGCACGGGAAATGTGATTACTTCATATATCAGAACCACAAAGCCATGAATTGGATGGATGAACCAAATGGGAGGTAGACAATTAGACAATTTAGAACATGGGCCTCTCATAGCCAACTTTTATTATACATCTGCTATAATGTGCATATATGTCTGGATAATAACCTTAAGAGTTGTACTTTAAAACTGTCTACATTAGTTAGGTATAACAAATAGTACTTAACAAGAGCAGGACATGTGTGATTCTGTTATTTAATTTGAGATAATTCAATACAATCGGATCCTTTGTTGTCTCTTACAAGTTCCTGCTACATTAGTACGCACATTTTAACATCTAATTTAATTGCAAAAGTACTTACAGATTCCTTCGTCAATACGTCTGTTATATCTTCATTATGCCACAATCTACTACGTTTTCCAGGATTGTCAGGGGATTCTGCATGCACGATTTCTCTGCCCATGCCTTGAATCAAATCATGCATCATGAGATTGCCTTCTTTATCAACAGTTACAAGGCACTGATCTTGGAGTTCTCGAATCCCTATTTCCGGATAAAACTGACAGCCGTCGAGTACTGTCATAACATAGTCCTTGTTCATTCCAGTAAAGAAACAAGAGATATCAAGGAATATAGCCTTCACGTCATCATCAGTTAGCCCTTCATAGCTTATTTCAAGTCTTCTGTGAATTACCGCATAAGGCTGTGATCTTTTCCATTTATCCAGTACAGTTTCCCATTCGCTTGTGCTTTTTGTACGTAGATAAGAACCTAAGGCTTCAAGTGCTAGTGGCAAACCTCCACAGTAGCCAACAGCTTTTCTTGAGAGTTCAACATACTCTTCATTAGGATAATTCTTTCCAAAGGCATGCCAACTAAGTAGCTCAAGAGCTCTTCTTTCATTCATTGCTGGTAGAGTACAAATCTTATCCACATCAAGTATCTTTAGCAAATGTTCATTTCTTGATGTTATAATAATTCTGCTCCCTAGACCAAAGGAGTCAGGTTTTATTGCCAAAGTATCTAATTGTTCTACACTGTCTACACCATCAATTACGACAAGTACACTTCTCTTGCGTAACATTTGTTCTATCTCCTCGGTCCCTTCATCCATAGAACTTATCACTATGTAGGCCGGTTTCAAGATATCAGAAAGAAGTTGTTCTTGCAAATCAACCAGTTTCTTTTCCCTCACGTTTTGAAGGAAACTTGCACCGCCAAAACTATGATGATGTTTGTTGAAAACGGCTTTTGCAACCGTTGTCTTACCCAGTCCGCACATACCCAAAATTCCAATTATGCGAACATCATTTGATCCTCCAACGTCTAAATGCTTACTAATTTCTCGTACGCGAGAATCTATTCCAACTAGGCTGGTGGGTACCTCTAAGCATGTGGTTCTGCCCCGTATTTCAGCGATACAAGCAATAAAGTTCCTGATAGAGTCTCCATCATGCCTGGTGGTTAAAATTCAACAAAGCAAAAGTACAAATTTATTATGCAACTTCAAGATTACATTAATCTTTCAGAAATTGATGAGTCAAAATCTCCAGATACCATTACAATTCTTAAACTGAAATCTTGGTTGCTAAAATTCAACAAAGCAAAAATGAAAACTTAAGGCCCAACCATTTCGTTTTCAGTTTTTATAAAACTGAAAACTAAAATCTTATTTAGTAACTACTTTCAGTTTTCAATTCACTTTTTATTTAGTTTTTGTTTTAGTTTTCACTTTTTATTAAACTGAGAACTGTAAACAAAAACGTAAAAACTAAAAGCCGAAAATTGAAAACCAAAAATAGAAAAACTTCATTTTTTGGTTTTCATTTTTTTTTTTTTTAAAGTCAAAACTGAAAGTGTTGTCAAACAAGATTTTATTTTTTAGTTTTCAAAAAAGTAAAAACTGAAAACCAAAATCTAATATTGAAAACGAAATAGTTACTTAAAGTTAAGGTTAATTTCAGTTTACTACTATGAAGTTTTTTGATTTTTAACATTTCATACATAAAGGTTTTTTTGTCCCAGTTTGATAGCTAAAGTCTCAATTTTGAAATACTTTCTTACATCTGTTAAATTTTCCGTCAATGCGTCCACGTTGACAATAACTAGCTACTGCGTGTCAATATGAGCCCATATGGGTATTAAAAAACTAAATAAAAATAAATAAATAAAAGTAAAAATAAAACAAATAAAAAAATATTTTTCTACCCCTCCCTCTTCTCTTCCCCGATTTGGATTTGGATTTGAAGGGGCTTGGATTTGGGCGATGGCTGTGAGGTAGGCAACAGGGGCGGCGTAGTTTGGGTTGGGGTGGGTGAGAGAAGGAAGGGAGGGGAGGTAAAGAGGGTGAAGGAGGGGGAGGTGAAGAATGAGGAGTGGGAGGGATTGGGGAAGAGAAGAGGGAGGGGAAGAAAAAGTTTTTTATTTTCTAAAATTAAATGAGTAAACTGTCGATTTACCCCCCTGAACTTTTCTATTGGAAAATTAAGGACTCAAAACTAATTTTTTTAGCCGATTTGCCACCTACCGTTAGTTTTTCATATATTCCATCCATATTTCCGTTAAGTGAGACTATGTGCACAACATGTAAGGGTAGTTAATTCATTTCACTCTTAAAAATGATTAAAAACTGAAAATAAATAAAAAAACAAAACTTTCTCTCTATTTTTTCCTGCTAATTCATATCCTCAATTTTATTTTTCCCTCTCATTCCTATGCATGAGAAATGACATATGGTGTTATTGTCTTTATAAGTAGCTAAGTTAGTCTTTTTCTTGAAGCATGTACTACCATTCTTATTTTCTCTAACAAATTAATAATTTGACAAATGCTCATGGTGTTATTGTCTCCAAAGCAGTGCAATAAATAAGAAACATGTTCATAATACTCATAAAAAATGCTCAAGATAATTACATACTTTTCATAATGTCATAATAATCCCACTACAATTCCACAAAATGATTCTTAAGAAGTTGGAAAACATAAGAAATTTTACCATCCATAAGGTATATAACCCATAAAATCTCGATTACAAAATATGGACATTCCACTTAACCAAACACAAGCAAAATAAGGTTTTAGTTATCAAAACAAGAGCACAAACATTCTGCTTGAAATGCACATGACACGTGAAGATCAACTACACTTCCATGGCCTTCCTCGTTTGGTTGGAATCTTGTACGTAAACTTATTTTCATTTTTGATGGCTAAGTAAGGTTAAGGGTGTCATGTTTTCCAACTTCTTAAGGATCATTTTGTGGAATTGTATGAGGATTATTATGACATTATGAAAAGTATATAATTATCTTGAGCATTTTTTTATGAGTATTATGACCATGTTTTTTATATTAATACACTGCTTTGGAGACAATAACACCATAAACATTTGTCAAATTATTAATTTGTTAGAGAAAATAAAAACGATAGTACATGCTTCAAGAAAAAGACTAACTTAACTACTTATGAAGACAATAACAGCATATGTCATTTCTCATACATAGGAATGAGAGGAAAAATAAAATGGAGGATAGGAATTAATGGGAAAAAATAGAGGGAAAGTTTTGTTTTTTTTAATATTTATTTTTAGTTTTTTAATCATTTTTAAAAGTAAAATGACTTAACTAACATCACATTTTATGCATATGTCCTCACTTAACAGAAATATGGATAGAATATATGAAAAACTAACGACAGGGGGCAAATCAGCAAAAAAAATTAGTTTGGATCCTTAATTTTCCAATAGAAAAATTCAAGAGGAAATCAAAAGATAAGTGAAATTTCAAGGGGTAAATCGACAATTTAGTCTATATTAAATATTAAAATCTAAAATATTTTTGAGTAATAAGCTGAAATTAACTTTAAAGTTATAAGCGTGATTTAATTATTAAATATAAATAAATAAATAATGGATTGGAAATTTAAAACACACAGCAAAGTAAGGAAAATTAAAAGGAAATAAGAATGTAATTACCAGAAAGTACGAAAATTACATGCGGCCAAACCTCTAGCTTCCTTCAGAGCGTTTCTCCAGAGATGTACCTTTTCTTCTTTAATGTCCTGTTCATATTTCTGAAACACCTGTGCAAAACTACCAGTCTGGTTCCAGACATCTAAGGGATCGACATCATAGAAAATTGGAAAAAACATGTGACCCAGCGTTTTTATGCACTCTATGATCTTCACCAGCTCCTCCAGACACCACATGGACTCTGGATACCTTCTTGAGAAGACGACGACGGCAACCTTAGACTTTTCGATTGCTTCAATCAGATGTTCAGGTATATCTCCATCATTTTTTTCTAGTTTGTAGTCATATTCGTATCGGTACCTGAAGACGTTGAATTGGTGGTCTTTTAATGCGCAGTAGAGGTGGTCCGTGAAGGTCCTGCGTGTGTCTTCACCTCCAGAACTCAAGAACACGTCGTACATCCGATCGTCTTTGGAGAATGAATCCATTAATTGATACTCCAGGGATTTCTTGGCAGCACAGATCAAATTTGAGATCTACAGACAACCGTAAAGGCAAAGTCAAACTCAAACTCCGAAAAAGAAAAGTGGGAACTGGGAAATAATGAGTCAATTAGATCGATCCACCCACCGATTTTTCTTTTTGATCCAACGGTATCAAAAAGTTCAGCAAGGAAGAAAATGTTTTGGTTAACCAAATGTTTGTTGAAGACAAAATAACAGCTGTCTCCCAAGACAAAAAGGAAGAAAATGATGCCGACCTGTTCCACAACCATTCGTGCTAAGTCTTCTTTTTTTTTTTTTTTTTTTTTTTTTTTTTATGTGGAATTGTGCTAAACCCAGCCCTTGTCTCAATTGTTATTCAGAGATTATATTCACATATCCTAAATTATTTTTTCCACATTAATTTAAAACCGAAACCGATTAAGATCAGCGCTCTGCTACTAATTTTGAAACCGAAACCGATTAAGATGATACTATCGTTTACTAGCATTTTTTTCTTTCAAATTTGGACTCTGAAGACTTGAATCTCAATGTGGGTTTCTTCTATTGTTTATTAGACATGTATATATAAAAATATAAAGAATATTGTATAACTTGCAATTCAATACAAAACACATCATGGGTTATTTATATCAACACGAATAAGTGTAATTATCTTTTTCACGGGCAATATCCCATGTAGTCTCAAGTAGGAATGGACAATGGTTATAGCGAACGGATAACCGCGATTATTTATTCATAACCTTTTAAGCTCTTACCTGCATAACCGTTTACCCGTTGGGTAATTGCATAAACCAATACACCTATACCCATAACCGCGTACCCGTTCAACCGTAACCACAACAGAATTTAAATATTTTTAGATTGAATTGTTCATAAAAATAAATTAGGATAATCTATATAAATTTTATTTTCAAAAAGGTTACCAAAAATAAAAAATAGTCTAAAATCATCATTTAATAATCTCATGCTAAAATTTTAAGCCATAAAGGTTGGAGCAAAAATGCAGTTTCTGGGTTATGCTTTAAAATTTTATGACTTAAATTTTTAAAGCTTTATCCCCAAGGGTTGGAGATGGTCTAATGAGGTCAAAATGTGGGGACACATGTTTACACGTAGTTCTCATTTCTTAATATTTTTTAAGGATCCGAATCGTCTGTATTTTAATTCATTATTAATAAATCATTCTTACAAAAAGTTAGATAAATTCAAAACGATTAAGACATTCAAATGTAGTGAAGAAAATGGATTTAGGTGACTTTCTGTAGAGATGATATGCGAAATCCCGTTCTTGGACTTCACTATTGCAAACTACGCTTTCTTATTAAGGAGTTTTTATAATTTACATTTTATTTTTGGGAATTTATTATTATGGGGGTCCTAATTAGTTTGAAAAAAAAAAGAAAAAGGGAGGAACAGGAAAAGGGAAAGGGGGAACCGGAGAGGAGAAGGGGGAGATGGTGGCGAATGGGGAGAGGAGATAGGAAGAAGAATGGCCAATTGGGGGTGAGAATAAGGAGAGAAAGGAGAGGGGTGAGGAGTACCTAACCCGGTCGAATTTCCGGCCACCTCCACCATATTTTCAGGCGGTTTTCACCCAATCAACACCTGCAAACATCATTACGCCCCTCCTCCTTCGTTGATCACCCAAAAATCGACAAGAATTAGTTCGATTTCTTCAAGGTTTACACCGTGGGTGCCGTGAGGAACCATGACGAAATCCATCAAATGTGAAATGACTTCCTCCAATTACCACCACCAATAGACTCCCCTCAACCCCAGGAACAAAGCCCAAGCGGTGTTGGAGGTGTCAGAGTGCGATTGGATGCTGAATCGAAGCACACCCACCTTAGGGTTTCTGGTGGTTCGTGGCCAGTTTAGGGTGTTTTCCGGCCAAATTAGCCTTGGCCGCAGATATAAAGTTTACTCTACTCATTGAGATCTTCATTCCTATAAATTTTGGTAATTTTTGGTAATTTTTGGAAATAGTTGGATTTTTTTGGCTAGTCAGGGTGGTCGACCGCCACCCGCGGTGGCGCGTGGTCGGGGGGCTATCGATGTCATTCTTAGGCTACATTAGATGCCTTGAGCTCAGTTTTGGTAATTGTATGACATAGGTGATAAGGTTATTATCTTAATTTCTTATATTAGTATCATTTGTGAATATGAATTGGTATTATAATTATGATTTCTGTTGAAATGTGAATTTTGTATATTTAGCCATAGACCTATGCTAATTAACTATGATTTGGCTTGTGTATTGATGATGTTGTGATATAGGTGTGTTTGATTAACTTTTTATTAATGTGAATAATAATTATGATGAATGTTATGACAATTATGGGAGATAATTATTGTTTGATAATTATTTGGATATGCTTGCCAATTGGATACCTATTTGAACTTGGCACTATTATATAGCATGGGATGGAGATGGAAGTCAGGAGATGAGTTAGGTACTTTATTAGATTTTTAGTAGAAATAGTAATTAAGGGAATTCCTTGTGTTGTGCTCCATCTGACTTGATGCTGGTTGATATGTG
This sequence comes from Pyrus communis, assembly GCF_963583255.1. NCBI lineage: Eukaryota > Viridiplantae > Streptophyta > Magnoliopsida > Rosales > Rosaceae > Pyrus > Pyrus communis. The sequence continues at coordinate 2,982,535 of NC_084805.1, forward strand.
GAATCGATAGCATGTATGCGTGTAATTATGTTTAATGTGTGATGGTGAGATTGCACTACGTAGTAGTTGGTACATGGATAGTCCTGCTTGGTATATCCGCGATGGGGGACCATACACATTCTAGAGGTGATGAGGATTAGTTGTACATGGTACATTGTTGGCGATCATATTGGTTTGGTTTCGTTGAGTGGTCCGGAACCGGAGGTTGTTGAATTTCGTAGAGTGGCCTAAAATTCCATTGTTTGGAGAAGTAGGCTTGGCCTAACTATGTCACTCTAGCCATATATATATATATATATATATATATATATATATATATATATATTTGTGTCAAGGGTTTCGAGAGTCTTGTGAATTGAGTAGAAAAGATGTTGGACGTCTGAGTGACTCCTTCGGGATTTTCTATGATTCGATTATGATTTCATAAAATATGAATTTATAAGATATGGGAATGATTGTTATTTCTTTGATCAAATTAATTAATTAATGTGGCTAGAGAATGGATTTGTGTTTCGTCGGCCCTTAATTATGATGTGTGTTGTGAATTGCGATATCATGATGAGACATAATGATTTATATGTGGGATGGGAGAGAAATCATGTTTTCATGGGGATTGGTTATGTAACATGATGAGTCCAGGAGTTACATGTTGTCAAGTTATATTGAATGATGGAGGAATACTATACTTTTCTATTGGAACTTAGTGGAGTAAACGTTCGATTTTGTGTTAATGAACTACGAATGACTTGATCCCTATTTGAGGGTACGTAGGCAGTCTAACGAGGGGTTAGATGCAGCCATAAGGTAAACGAGAAATTTCTTTGCAATTTGATTCTCGAACTGTGATTGCCATATTCCTGAGACGGAGTATGTGAGTTATACGAGTATTTGGGTGACGTCACGTGTCGATCCTAGACATATGTCGGGATCGAGGTGTGACATGATATTTAAAGTGGAGACATAAAAGATAGATGGTTAAATCATAGAAATACATTGCAGAGTAAACCCCACAAAAAGATGTGTCAAAATGTGTGTCAATAAAGTGTGTCAATAAGGTGTGCATTAGAGTTTTCCTAACCCATATATATACATACACATATATTTGGGAAGTTTGAGAAGTAATGTATGAACTTGAGTCCCTGCGGGCAGTGTACTATTATGCTTATTAAGTTTTGAGAAATCAAACCTATAAGTACATATTTAAGAAGTTTTGGGAAGGTAGTATTAACACATTCCGACCCAGATATCCAAGCAGACACTGAAATCGATGCATGCTGGCGGATACTTGGACGAGTGACGAAAGCCATAACATGCAGTGTCAAAGCATACTCAAAACTAAATTAACTAGAGTGCACAGTGCCAGAAGGAACCCATATTACAGTCCATGCAGCGTCACAACATAGTTAACATTTCAGTAGAAAAAGAGAATATTCTCATCCTAGGTAGGATGGATGTTATACAACTAATAGGAGGTAAAATTCATATATTATTATATGCGAATATCAGAACCACCAATGATTTCTCATCACCACTAAATCCAGCTACTAAGTCTTGGAGAGGCACAAAACATAAAGTGTAAGTGGGCAAAAATAAGGGTTTCTAAAACCTTTGACTTTTTTGGAAGATTATGGATGCTTTGTTGGAAGATTGTCCTAGATTGTAATGGTTTGTTTGTACTGTTAGGAGGTTAGTTCTCTTTGTCTAAGGTGCGGGACACTCTTTTCCCTTAGTCCAGGTTGAAATCCCCATCAAGATTTTATTGAGGCCCAATTTGCACCCTATCCTCCTTGTCTATGTACGTGTTCCCTCTTAATGAATACCGTTTTCTCTCAAAAAAAGAAAAAAAAATCTTTGGCTTTTTGTAACATAATAACCCTCGTTGTCAAACTCATAGGGTGTGTTTGTTTGACCGGATTAGGGGGGACTGGACTGGACTAGACTAATTGCTAGTGTAGTCCCTTATTTGGTCTGGACAAGGATTAGGTTTAATGAGCTTAGGTCGGACTCGCTCGGATTATATACCTCGCTAAGTGTTCTTAACAAAGATCCCCAATTTCGACTGGATTACTAAGACCGTCTCCTTCTCTGTCGTCTTCTCCTCGTCTAAGTCCCAGAGCCCCCTCTTCCGTTTTCCTTCTCTGCCAATCTTCCACCTATTCCTCCTCCGACAAGACCCATAACCTCTATCGCCTCCGACCGTCGTGGGCACATATCACCGCAGATGGTTTCACGAGATCTTTGTGAACCCAGTAATGGGTGAGGAACATGACTTCGATGGAGGAATCTAAAAAGCCAAGAACACCGACGTCCACAATAGCGAAGACGGCGAAATAGCTTGGGGTTGCCATCTAAGATGCTAGGACGCTGGGATTGGTGAAGAAGATGGAGGCAGGAGCCTGAGAGGCTCTGATTTGCGGAATTGGAGTTGGTTTTGAGACACTATTTCGACGACAGGACACTCTGCAATTGTGAAATTGGAGTTGTTTTGATCTGATCTCAAATTGTGGTCTCAAATTGTGGAATTGGTTTTCAAAGAGGAAAGTTTTCAGACAAAAAAAAACAAGAGATAGTTAATAATAAAATATTAATAAAAAGGGATTAAATAATATAATATTAGAATTTATTAATTATCCTGTTTTTAGTCTGATGCTGCCACAAACGCTTCACTAAGTTAGTCCAGGTTAGTCTAGTCTAAGCCAGTCCAGCTTAGTCCCTAAAGCTAGTCCAGTCCGAGATAGTATGATGCAACAAAATGCACCCATATAGTTTTCAAGATCATACTACAAGTATGAAAACCATAGTAATAGTATAAAAACAGTTATGTTAAGGACACAATAAATCACAAATATCTAAACTATTGTAACATCATATGCTCATCAATGATATCTAGACACACAAGTTCACGTAGATAGTAGCTACATGGAACAAGATATTTGTAATAAATCTACACTCAAGTACTACATACGTGTGAAGCTAGCGCTAAGCACATCGCATACAAGTTGTAGATGCAAAAGCAACTAGTACAGGCTAGCACCTACAATGGATCTAAGGTGAGCGTAACATTGTGATGTAAACATACGCATAAACCTGGTCCTGACTCGGACGAGTACTAGACACTAGTGTAAGCATGCATGATGAGCAGATTAAATAAGTATAATCATGCCATAATAATTTCATAAATCTCAAATCAACCTCAACAGGTAACATTTCTAAGTAATAGCGTGACATGATGTAAAACATTCATAAAACTATTGTGAAAATTATATAAATATAATATAAGTGTTGGAATCAAACTCGCACACCGAAGCGAATGGAGGAGATTCACAAATTCCACTACTTGTAAAATAGTAAACAACCTTAGGATTGGTGGGGTGGCAGCCATAGGCTATCCGACGGTCAAGTTAATACACACTGTTTGAGACTCAAACAGTATGTAAGAGAAGAGAATAGGGTATGCGACATTGCATTACCCGTGTTAAACTGCAAGAATCTCAGATGATATCTAGGAGTAGATATTACATCTTCTTAGAAGTGTGATTATTTGCAGCGCATGCCAAATCCCTAGATTGTACAAATCTCCAAGAATGTAGGAAACCTAGATGATTTCATATCATATCATGTTCCCATATCTTGTGAAATAAGAATGGTCAATCTCAGTGAAGTTGACAGACTTTGTCCACTGATCCAGAATAGGATGATGGTGACAACATTGATCCGAAACAGGAAAATCATGGTCACACAAAAGGTTAGAAAACAAAGTCCACCCACTGATACATCATCGCGTCATAGCCACCTTGCTTGGCCTCTAAAATCCTCAGGATAATTCTCCCCTATATGTGAAATCACTATAGTAATCATTAAACTACTCAAAGTTCATAAATACTAAGGAAAAGACTTAAACCCTTTGTTTGCTCAAAACGACGCTTGAAAGTGATACTGAAGTGCTGTCGTACACTGTCACGTGTCGGTAGGTAGTCAGCATGCACCCTCAAGTACAACCACACACCGCCACACACTTGTCGTTAATGTTAACGAATTATGTTGACATCGTTAGGAAAAATTTCGTCAACTTGAATGAATATTAGCTCACCTTCCTCTTTGCGCTAGCCCCTGTCCGTCATCATCTGGTTCGCCGAATTTTGGGTTTTTCTCCGGTAAATTTTTACCATTTTTCATAAAATTCATAACCTAGACTAATTTGAGGGTGTAGAGTTCGAATCTCACATTGGTTTGGACAAAAAGTGGCTGGAAAACTAATTTGAGTTTTTGAGCAGATAGTTCCCACATAAGGGAAGAACAAGTAAAACCAACTCAAACTATATGCCTTTATTTTGTGAATCCTCGTCGTCGATGTCTGTTTTTTTTCTTCTAACAACTACAAACATCATACAAAGAGAGAGAGAGAGAGAGAAAGAGAGAGAGAGAGAATATATTTGAGTGGATATTTAATGCTGGGCTTGGTGAGAATGAAGGCCTAAGAATACAAAAAGCAAAGGAAAGATTAAGCTCGAACAAGCCAATAGCCCAAGAAGAATTAAAATTCATTTTTGCCAAGGACTAGGCAACAAGCCTATGTTAGAAGTGCTGGGCGACAAAGGGCAACTCACCCTAACAAAAAAGTACTTTTCAAAGGCATGGATGGGTAAATAAGTGGTGACTCACCGCATTCCGGATAACATCACCAAAAGGCAGAGCTTGGACAGTCCGGCTAGAAGGTCTATAAAAGCAGCAAGGAACACCAAAGGTATGGACACTCAACCAATTGATCAAAAGACATCCTACTTTGCTCTTAGATAAGCAAGAAACAAGAAAGATTTAGTTTGTCTAGACTATGTTCTTTTAATCATAGATTCACCATAGAAAACCATATTTTGTCAAGTTTTAGAAGCTCTACTACTTTTCCCAGTATTGTAGTGTCGAATCCCTATAGTAAACCTGCTTTACCTCTCATTCTACAAAGATTACAACCCTTGTAAAATTCAAAGAGAAATGGCTGCAAGAAGATGAACCTTATCCGACAAGGTTATAATCTTGTCCGAGTCTCTTTGTTTGTGCTTATATAAAGTAGATCTGTTGTTTATTGCACCTACCTTTGTGTTTTAAACCATTTTCAACTGAATTTCATTCAAAATTATGATTAATCTGGCTAAGCTAATTAACCTTGCTTCTTTAGTGTTAACTATAATCAAAGAAATGGTTGGAAAGACCCTGAACTCCCTTTATCTTGACATATGTTATCATGAGTAAATGTTTACAAGGCAAGAAAAAGAACCTTATACAGACTTAACTTATCTGTAATAATCCAGGAAGATCAAGAAGTCTAAGTAACTTGTGGCGCAAGTAATCAACCCAATTCATAACTAAAAAAAGAGCAATCTGTTATACAAAGATAACAATAGCATGCTCAGATCCACGTTAGTTTTGATTGTAAGCCTAAGGCCTAGCAAGGGCCCCACAAAGGCGCCATTCAAACTAACAGCAAACTCAAATTGCAGCACACCAAGCAGTAAACGTTGCCCAACATG